>NW_006788741.1:1100682-1169446 GCF_000442215.2 Lipotes vexillifer | reverse complement strand
AACGAGGGAGAGAAAGAGTGTACAATTCTCCAATTTTTGTGGAAGCCCTCAACTGATTGGATAAATCCAACCCACATTGAAGAGGGCAATGTTAATCACATCCGGAAGCATGCTCAACGACACACTCAGAATAAGGTTTAAGCAAATACCTAGGCACCTCATGGCCCAGTTAACTTGACACATAAAAATAGCCATCATCAAGGTTATGGGATTTTCTATATATCAAGTGACAAGACCCTAGCCCACTTCCACCACATATTTCCCCAAATTTTAGCATACTGTTTTAAATTCTCCAGACAAGAAATGGAAAAACTTTCCTCTGATGAATCTGACCAGCTGAGGAGACCAAGAATTAAAAATACTGAAAGTAAAAATTCTCTCATTTGAACCAGCTAATACTACAGGGAACATCATTCTCAACAATCTCCTGTCATAGAAAGCTATTCAGTAATTCACTCTTAAACATGACCCCATAGTCAGTAATCATGAGGATTAAATGGAACACCTCTAGATTTAAAGAGGAGATAAAATCAAAGAGGAAATTTAAAGACAGACGATGCTAAAAAATTATTAAAATCCATTATTAGCATCAATAAAAAGATAAAGTAGTACATACTAAAATAAAAGAGTGAGTGAGCTGTGGAAATTGAAAACATAATGGTAGAAATGTAATGGAGGGAAGATAAAGCTAAGAAAATGTCCTAGGAAGTATAACTAAAAGATTGTAGATAGTGAAAAAAGCTATTAGAGAATCAATCTAGAGGTTACATCTTTTAAGTAACAGAAGTTTTTTAAAAAAAAAAAAAAGAAAGAAAGAAAACCAGAAAAACAAAATGTCAAAAAATAGTATAGTGGCTGTCCCCCACACCCCCGCAATTTATATGTTGAAGTCCTAACCCCTAGTACCTCAGAATGTGATGTATTTGGAGAAAGAGGCTTTAAAGAGGTATTTAAGGTAAAATGAGTTTGTATATGTGGGCCCTAATCCAAAATGATTAATGTCTTTTTAAGAAGAGAAGATTATGTATTCTTTGGACAAATAACTATTCAGGTTCCCCACATATCTTTTAATCAAATTGTTTTTTCAATACTGATGTATATGTTTTTTATATATTTTGGAAATTAACATCTTATCAGGCATAGAGCTTGCAAATACCTTCTCTTATTCAATAGGCTGCTTTTATTTTTATTGATGGTTTCCTTCCCTATGCAAAAGCTTTTAGTTTGATTTCATCCCATTTGTTTATTTTTGCCTTTGTTTGCCTTGCCTGAGGAGACATATTCAAAAAATATTCTAAGACAAATGTCAAAGAGTGTCCTACATATGTTTTCTTCCCAGAGCTTTATGTTTTCAAGTCTTATATTTAAGTCTCTAATCCATTTTGAGTTTATTTTTGTATACAGTGTGAGAAAAGGGCCTAGTTTCATTCTTTCACATGCAGCTAGCTGTCCAGTTTTTCCCACAACAGTTATTGAAGAGACTCTCTTTTCCCCATTATATATTCTTGCCTCTTTTGTTGTAGCTTAATTGACCATAGGTGGGTAGGTTTATTTCTGGCCTCTCTATCCTGTTCCATTGATCTATGTGTTTGTTTTTGTGCCAGTACCATACTTTACTAATTATTATAGCTTTGTAGTACAGTTTGAAGTCATGGAGCATGATATGTTGAGCTTTGTTCCTTTTTGTCAAGGTTGCTTTGGCTGTTTGAGTCTTATAGTTTCATACAAATTTTAGGATTATTTGTTCTAGTTCTATGAAATATGCCATGAGTATTTTGATAAGGATTGCATTCAATTTGTAGACTGCTTGGGGCAATATGGAAATTTTAACAATATTAAATTATCCCAATCTATGAACAGAAAATATCTTTTCCTTTATTTGTATCATCTTCAGTTTCTTTCATCAATGTCTTATAGCTTTCATAACATAGGTATTTCACCTCTTTGGTAAATTTATTCCTAGGTATTTATTCTTTTTCATTGAATTGTAAATGGAATTATTTTCTTGATTTTTCTTTCTAATAGTTCATTGTTAGTGTATAAGAATTCAACAGAAAAGAAGGCGCACAGATGGCCCACAGGCCCTTGGAAAGATGCTCAACAGCACTAATCACCAGGGAATGCAAATCAAAACCACAATGAGCTGTCAGAATGATTATTGTCAAAAAGACAAAAAATAACAAGTGTTTGTGAGAATGTGGAGAAAATGGAACTCTAGTACACTGTTAGTGGGAATGTAAATTGTTACAGCCACTATAAAAGCAGTATGGAGGTTCATCAAAAAATTTAAAATAGAACTTTCATATGATCTAGCAATTCCACTTCTGTTTTTTTATTTGCAGAAAAGAAAACACTGATTTGAAAAGACATATTCACCCTAATGTCAATAGCCAAGATATGGAAGCAAACTAAATGCCCATCAACAGAAGAATGGTAAAGAAAATGTGATGTGATATATATATATATATATATATTATTCAGCCATAAAATATGAGGAAATTTTTCCATTTCTGTAGACATGAATGGACCTGAAGGGCATCATGATTAGTGAAATAAGTTAGACAGAAAAAGACAAGTACTCTATGTTTTCAATTATATATGAAAAAAAAAATGAACAAATATAATAAAACAGAAATAGACTTGCAGATACAGAAGACCAACTCATCGTTGCCCAAAGGGAGAGGCATGGGGTGGTGAAATAGGTAAAGTGGATTAAGAGGTACAAACTGTCAGTTATAAAATAAACTAGTCACAGGGATGTAATGTACAGCACAGAGAATATAGTCAATATTTTATAATAACTTTGTATAGTGTGCAATCTATAAAAATGAATCACAATGCTATACACCTGAAACTAATATAATATTGTACGTGAACTATTCTTCAATAAAAAAAAAAAGAGAGAGATTAAGACACAGAAGAAGGACCATGTAAATACACTGGAAGAATATGATCATCCACAAACCAAGGCGAGTGGCCTTAGAGGAAACCAACCCTGCTGACATCTTAATCTTGGACTTCTGACCCCCAGAATTGTGAGAACATACATTCTATTGTTTAAGCCACCCAGTCAGTGGAACTTTGTTATGGAAAGACTAAAAACACTAATACCATTAGCTCAAGAACATTTTCTCATATCTGAAAGATATGACTGACCAAATTAAAAATTCAACATTGCTGGATCTTCCCTGGTGGTCCAGTGTTTAAGACTCCATGCTTCCACTGTGGGGGCATGAGTTTGATCCCTGGCTGGGGAACTAAAATCCCACATCCTGCCCAATGTGGCCAAAAACAAACAAAATATAAAAAACAAAAAACAAAAATTCACCATTGCCAACACTGTGGATGAAAAATTTTTTTAAAAGATTATGACAAGGGACTTCATGAACCTTCAAAACACTTTAAATAAAAGAGAAACTCCAAAAGCTACCTGAGTGAGAGCACATGCAAAGGATGGATTAGGAATTAGAATTTCACATGACTTCTGAAAAGTAATACTGGGATCAAGAAGACAAGCAAGAAACACCTTTAAAATCTGAGAGACAGGGCTTCCCTGGTGGCGCAGTGGTTGGGAGTCCCCCTGCCAATGCAGGGGGTGCGGGTTCATGCCCCGGTCTGGGAGGATCCCACGTGCCGCAGAGTGGCTGGGCCTGTGAGCCATGGCTGCTAGGCCTGCTCATCTGAAGTCTGTGCTCTGTGGTGGGAGAGGCCACAGCAGTGAGAGGTCCACGTACAGCAAAAAAAAAAAAAAAAAAATCTGAGAGACAGTGATATCTAAATAAGAATTCTTTATCAATCCAAGTTAGTAGTCAAGTATGTGAGCAAAATAAAAATATTTTAGATGTGCAAAACCTCAAAAAATTCATTTTCAATACACCTTTTATACATAAATTACTAGACACTCCATCAGAAACAGAAGTAAACTAAGAATTAGAACACTGTGGGAGGTACGAAGTAGAGAATTAAACATGGCAGAAAAATGAATATATTGCACAAATGCTAATGAGGCATGCAGTGTTCTCAGCAGGCCTAGGACAAAAGCAATCTAGGTCAAAAGAAAATTTGGAGGACGTTAGTAGAGTATCTAATAGGTTTGAATATATTGAAATGATCTTGTACTATAAGAAGAGAGTTTAGAAATTAAGTGATGATAGTTCATGAAAAAAACAAACAAATGAAAATAATATCAGTTATTAACTGCAGGTAAAATCATCAGTTGTAAAAGAAAGAAAATATGACCATGATTCTGTTCTGAATAGTATTTACATAATCGTGATCATGTAAGAACTCATTATGATACAAAGATGTTGAGAGGATAGGGGAAGAGGTGGGGGAAGGTTGTTTGTGTTTAGGGGTGGGATGCCATATGAAAGCTTATTCTTATGGACAGTAAGAAGAAGCTGTCAGACAAAATGCAAACCTGAAAAAATTGAGGAAAATAAAGAATTTAATTTAGTGGAGGTGGGATGGGACCAGCACCCCTTAAGGGCAGCTGGAGGAGTGGAGGGTTTCCCACACTTGGAGGGGCCCACTCATGGTAAGGAGATCAGCAGGGATGAGGACAGACCTTAAGAGGATCAGGAGATCAGAGGTGAACATCGCCAGCATCTCCTCCACCTGGTTGGGTCCTGGTGAGCCTGCTTGGGTCCCAGGCCTGAACCTCCACCCTCCGGGGCCCCCTCAAGCCACATGGGTCCTGAGCCTAAGACCCCTGGACCTTTTCCAGCTGCTTGGGCCCTGAGCCTAAGCACTCCCACACCCCACATCCCCCACAACAATGAACTTTTCTGACCACACGGTCCCTGACCCTAAGACCCCACACAGAGGCAAGGTCTTTTCTGGCCACATGGGTCTTAAGCATAAGCCCCTCCCCCAAGGGTCTTTTCTGGCAGTGCAGGTTCTGAGCCTAAGCCCAACATTCTTGACACTGCGAAGGCCTTTTCCAGCTGTAGGATCCTGAGTCTAAGCACCACCCACCCACAGGCCTTTTCTGGCAGTGTGGGTACTGAGCCTAAGCACCCCCAAGCCAGGGCCTTTTCCAAACCTGAGTTCCATCCCCCCCACCACTGCTGCCAAGGCCTTTTCCAGCCTTTATTTTTCTTTCTGTTTTTGGGGTTTTTTTTTTTTTTTTTTTTTTTGCTATTTGTGGTTCTGTTCTGCTTTATTGTTGTTGTTTCAATTTTATTCTTATCTTTTCTAATATATTTTTTATTTTTCTAATTTTATTTTTATCTTTGTTATTGTTATGCTCCTTTTAGTTTGTTGCTTTTTTTTTTTTCCTTTTTGGCCATGCCACATGGCTTGCAGGGTCTTGGTTCCCAGGCCAGCTGTCTGCCCTGAGCTCCTGTGGTGGGGGCACTGAGTCCAGACCAATGAATTCAGAGAGAACCATAGACCCCAGGGAATATTAATTTATGTGAGCTCCCCTGGAGTTCCTCATCTCAGCACCAAGACCCAGCTATACCCAACTGTCTGCAAACTCCAGTGCTGGATGCCTCAGGCTAAATCAGTGAGACAGGAACACAGCCCAAACCACCAAAAAACTGAGAAAACAACAACAACAAAATGTTACACATGAAGGAGCAAGGTAAAAACCTACAAGACCAAATAACTGAAGAGGAAATAGGTAATCTACCTGAAAAAGAATTTGGAGTAATGATAGTAAAGATGACCCTAAATCTTGGAAATACAATGGAGGCACCAACTGAGAAAATGCAAGAAATGTTTAACAAGGACATAGAAAAACTAAAGAACAAACAAACAGTGATCAACAACTCAATAACTGAAATGAAAAATATACCAGAAGGATTTAAGAGTAAAATAACTGAAGCAGAAAAGTGAATAAGTGAGCTGGAAGATACAATGGTAGAAATACTGCTGAGGAGCAGAATAAAGAAAAATAAATAAATAAAACAAATGAGTACACACTCAGAGATCTCTGTGACAACAATAAACACACCAAAATTCAAATTACAGGGGTATTAGAAGAAGAAGAGAAAGAGAAAGTGTTTGAGAAAATATTTGAAGAGATTATAGTCGAAAACTTCCCTAGCATGGGAAAGGAAATAGCCACCCAAGTCCAGAAAGCCAAGAGTCAAATACAGGTTAAACCCAAGGAGAAACATGGCATGACACATATTAATCAAACTAACAAAAATTAAACACAAAGGACAAATATTAAAAGCAGCATGAGAAAAAACAACAAATAGCATACAAGGGAATACCTATAAGGTTTTCAGCTCATTTTTCAGCAGAAAATCTGCAAGTCAGAAGGGAGGGGCAGGATATATTTAAAGTGATAAAAGGGAAAAACCTAAAACCAAGATTACTCTACCCAGACAGAATCTCATTCAGGTTTGACTGAGAAATCAAAAACTTTACAGATGACAAGCCCAGGGCCAACATCATCCTCAACGGCGAAAAACTGAAAGCATTGCCACTAAGGTCAGGAACAAGACGAGGTTGCCCACTCTCACCACTCTTACTCAACATAGTTTTGGAAGTTTTAGCCACAGCAATCAGAGAAGAAAAGGAAATAAAAGGAATCCAAATCGGAAAAGAAGAAGTAAAGCTGTCACTGTTTGCAGATGACATGATACTATACATAGAGAATCCTAAAGATGCTACCAGAAAACTACTAGAGCTAATCAATGAATTTGGTAAAGTAGCAGGATACAAAATTAATGCACAGAAATCTCTGGCATTCCTATATACTAATGATGAAAAATCTGAAAGTGAAATCAAGAAAACACTCCCATTTACCATTGCAACAAAAAGAATAAAATATCTAGGAATAAACCTACCTAAGGAGACAAAAGACCTGTATGCAGAAAATTATAAGACACTGATGAAAGAAATTAAAGATGATACAAACAGATGGAGAGATATACCATGTTCTTGGATTGGAAGAATCAACATTGTGAAAATGACTCTACTCCCCAAAGCAATCTATAGATTCAATGCAATCCCTATCAAACTACCACTGGCATTTTTCACAGAACTAGAACAAAAAATTTCACAATTTGTATGGAAACACAAAAGACCCCGAATAGCCAAAGCAATCTTGAGAACAAAAAATGGAGCTGGAGGAATCAGGCTGCCTGACTTCAGACTATACTACAAAGCTACAGTAATCAAGACAGTATGGTACTGGCACAAAAACAGAAAGATAGATCAATGGAATAGGATAGAAAGCCCAGAGATAAACCCATGCACATATGGTCACCTTATCTTTGATAAAGGTGGCAGGAATATACAGTGGAGAAAGGACAGCCTCTTCAATAAGTGGTGCTGGGAAAATTGGATAGGTACATGTAAAAGTATGAGATTAGATCACTCCCTAACACCATACACAAAAATAAGCTCAAAATGGATTAAAGACCTAAATGTAAGGCCAGAAACTATCAAACTCTTAGAGGAAAACATAGGCAGAACACTCTATGACATAAATCACAGCAAGATCCTTCTTGACCCATCTCCTAGAGTAATGGAGATAAAAACAAAAATAAACAAATGGGACCTAATGAAACTTCAAAGCTTTTGCACAGCAAAGGAAACCATAAACAAGACCAAAAGACAGCCCTCAGAATGGGAGAAAATATTTGCAAATGAATCAACTGACAAAGGATTAATCTCTAAAATTTACAGGCAGCTCATGCAGCTCAATAACAAAAAAATAAACAACCCAATCCAAAAATGGGCAGAAGACCTAAATAGACATTTCTCCAAAGAAGATATACAGACTGCCAACAAACACATGAAAGAATGCTCAACATCATTAATCATTAGAGAAATGCAAATCAAAACTACAATGAGATATCATCTCACACCAGTCAGAATGGCCATCATCAAAAAATCTAGAAACAATAAATGCTGGAGAGGGTGTGGAGAAAAGGGAACACTCTTGCACTGCTGGTGGGAATGTGAATTGGTTCAGCCACTATGGAGAACAGTATGGAGGTTCCTTAAAAAACTACAAATAGAACTACCATATGACCCAGCAATCCCACTACTAGGTATATACCCTGAGGAAACCAGAATTCAGAAAGAGTCATGTACCAAAATGTTCATTGCAGCTCTATTTACAATAGCCCGGAGATGGAAACAACCTAAGTGCCCATTGTCAGATGAATGGATAAAGAAGATGTGGCACATATATACAATGAAATATTACTCAGCCATAAAAAGAAACGAAATTGAGCTATTTGTAATGAGGTGGATAGACCTAGAGTCTGTCATACAGAGTGAAGTAAGTTAGAAAGAGAAGGACATATATCATATGCTAACACATATATATGGAATTTAAGAAATAAAAAATGTTATGAAGAACCTAGGGGTAAAACAGGAATAAAGACACAGACCTACTGGAGAACAGACTTGAGGATATGGGGAGGGGGAAGGGTGAGGTGTGTTAGGGCGAGAGAGAGACATGGACATATATATACTAACAAACGTAAGGTAGATAGCCAGTGGGAAGCAGCCACATGGCACAGGGAAATTGGCTCGGTTCTTTGTGGCTGTCTGGAGGGTGCGATGGAGGGAGACAAAGAGGGAAGAGATATGGGAACATATGTATATGTATAACTGATTCACTCTGTTATAAAGCAGAAACTAACACACCATTGTAAAGCAATTATGCCCCAATAAAGATGTTAAATAAAAAAAAAAAAAACTTTACAGACAAGCAAAACCTAAGAGAATTTGGCACCACTGAACCAGCTATGCAAGAAATGTTAAAGGAACTTCTATAGGTGGAAAACACAAGAGAAGAAAAAGACCCACTAAAACAACCCAAAACAATTAAGAAAATGGTAAGAGAAACATACATATTGATAACTACCTTGGATGTAGAAGGATTAAATGTGCCAAACAAAAGACACAGACTGGCCGAATGCATACGAAAACAAGATACATATATTTACAAGAGACCCACTTAGGACATAGGGACACATATAGACTAAAAGTTAGGGAATGGAAAAAGACATTGCATGTGAATGGCAATCAAAGGAAAGCTGGAGTAGCAATACTCACATCAAGTAAAATAGATTTTAAAATAAAGACTGTTATAAGAGACAAGAAAGGTAACTACATAATGATCAAGGGATCAATCCAAGAAGATATGACAATTATAAATACTTATACATCCAACATAGCACCTCAATACATAAGGCAAATGAAAAGAAACAAAAATGAGTTATTTGTAGTGAGGTGGATGGACCTAGATTATGTCATACAGAGTGATGTAAGTCAGAAAGAGAAAAACAAATACAGTATGCTAACATATACATATGGAAGCTTAAAAAAAAACAAAGTTCTGAAGAACATAGGGGCAGGTCAAGAATAAAGACACAGACATAGAGAATGGGCTTGAGGACACAGGGAGGGGCAAGGGCAAGCTGGGAGGAAGTAAGAGAGTGACATTGACATATATACACTACCAAATGTAGAATAGATAGTTGGGAGAAGCAGCCACATAGCACAGGGAGATCAGCTTGGTCCATTTTGACCACCTAGAGAGGTGGGATAGGTAGGGTGGGAGGAAGGTGCAAGAGGGAGGGGATATGGGGATATATGTATATGTATAGCTGATTCACTTTGTTATACAGCAGAAAATAACACACCATTGTAAAACAATTTTACTCTAACAAAGATGTTAAAATAAAATACATAAGGCAAATGCTAATATCCATAAAATGGGAAACTGACAGTAACACAGTGATAGAGGGGGACTTTAATACCCTACTTACAGCAATGGACAGATCATCCAGATAGAATATTAATAATGAAACACAAGCTTTAAATGACACAATAGACCAGATAGACTTAATTGATATTTATAGAATATTACAACTGAAAGTGGAAAAATACACTTTCTTCTCCAGTGCAAACAGAAAATTCTCCGGGATAGATCACATATTGGGTCACAAGTCAAGCCTCAGTAAACTGAAGATAATTGAAATCATATCAAGCATCTTTTCTGACCACAATGCTATGAGATTAGAAATCAAATACAGGAAAAAATACTGCAGGAAAACACAAACACATGGAGGCTAAAGAGTACACTGCTAAATAACCAAAGGATCACTGAAGAAATCAAAGAGGAAATGATAAAATACTTAGAAACAAATGACAGTGAAAACATGATGACCCAAAACCCATGTGATGCAGCAAAGGCAGTTCTAAGAGGGAAGTTTACAGCAATAAAATCCTACCTCAAGAAATAAGAAAAATCTCAAATAAACAATCTAACCTTATACCTAAAACAACTAGAGAAAGAAAAACAAAACAAAACAAAATACAGTAGAAGAGAAATCATAAAGATCAGAGTAGAAATAAATGAAATAGAAGTAAAGGAAAAAGAGCAAAGATCAATACAACTATAAGTTGGTTCTTTGAGAAGATAAACATAATTGATAAACCTTTAGCCAGACTCATCGCGAAAAAAATGGAGATTCAAATCAATAAAATTAGAAATAAAAAAGGAGACATTACAACTGAAATACCAAGGATCCTAAGAGACTACTACAAGCAACTATGTGCCAATAAAATGAACAACCTGGAAGAAATGGACAAATTCTTAGGAAAGTACAACTTACAAAGACTGAACCGGGAAGAAATAGAAAATATAAACAGACTAATCATAAGTAATGAAAATGAAACTGTAATTAAAACTCTTCAAGAAAAAAATGTCCAGGACCAGATGGCTTCACAGGTGAATTCTATCAAATATTTAGAGAAGAGCTAACATCTATCCTTCTCAAACTCTTCCAACAAATTGCAGAGGGAGGAACACTTCCAAACTCGTTCTACAAGGCCACCATCACCTTCATATGAAAAGGAGACAAAGATATCACAACAAAAGGAAAATTACAGACCAATATCACTGATGACCATAGAGGCAGAAATACTCACCAAAATATTAGCAAGCAGAATACAACAATACATTAAAAGGATCATACAATATGTTCAAGTGGGATTTATCCAAAGGATGCAAGCATTCTCCAATATACACAAATCAATCAAAGTGATAAAACATATTAACAAATTAAAGAATAAAAACCATATGATCATAGCAATAGATGTAGAAAAATATTTTGCCAAAATTCAACACCATTTATTAAAAAACTCTCCAGAAAGTGGGCATAGAGGGAACCTACCTCAACATAATAAAGGTCATATATGACAAACCCACAGAAAACATCATTCTCAATTGTGAAAAACTGAAAGCATTTCCACTAAGATCAGGAACAAGACAAGGATGTCCACTCTCACACTCTTATTCAACACAGTTTTGGAAGTGCTAGCCATGGCAATCAGAGAATAAAAAGAAATAAAAGGAATCCAAATTGGAAAAGGAGATGTAAAACTGTCACTGTTTGCAGATGACATGATACTACACATAGATAATCCTAAGGATGCCACCAGAAAACTACTAGAGCTAATCAGTGAATTTGGTAAAGTAGCAGGATACAAAATTAATGCACAGAAATCTCTTGCATTCCTATACACTAACAATGAAATATCAGAAATAGAAATCAAGGAAGCAATCCCATTTACCACTGCAGCAAAAAGAATAAAATACCTAGGAATAAACCTACCTAAGGAGACAAAAGACCTGTACTCAGAAAACTATAAGATACTGATGAAGGAAATTAAAGATGATACGAATAGATGGAGAGATATACTATGTTCTTGGATTGGAAGAATCAATATTGTGAAAATTACTATACTATCCAAAGAAATCTACAGATTCAGTGTAATCCCTATCAAATTACCAATGACATTTTTCAAAGACTAGAACAAAAAATTTACAATTTGTATGGAAACAGAAAATACCCCAAATAGCCAGAGCAATCTTGAAAAAGAAAAATGAACCTGGAAGAATCAGGCTCCCTGACTTCACACTATACTACAAAGCTACAGTAATCAAGACAGTATGGTAATGGCACAAAAACAGAAATATAGATCAATGGTACAGGATAGAAAGCCCAGAGATAAACCTACACACCTATGGTCACCTAATCTATGACAAAGGGGTCAAGAATATACAATGGAGAAAACACAGGCTCTTCAATAACTGGTCCTGGGAAAACTAGACAGCTACAGGGAAAAGGATGAAAGTAGAACACTCCCTAACACCATACACAAACATAAAATCCAAATGGATTAAAGACCTAAATGTAAGACTGGACAATATAAAACTCTTAGAAGGAAACATAGGATAAGCACCCTTTGACATAAATCAGAGCAAGATCTTTTTTGACCCACGTCCTAGAGTAATGAAAATAAAAACAAAAATAAACAAATGGGACCTAACTAAACTTATAAGCTACAGCGCGCAAAGGAAACCATAAACTATTTGAAAAGACAACCGTTAGAATGAGAGAAAATTTTTTCAAACAAAGGAACTGACAAAGGATTAATCTCCAAAATATACAAATAGCATGTGCTGCTCAAAATAAAAAAAAACAAACAGCACAACCCCAAAATAGGCAGAAGATCTGAATAGACATTTTTCCAATGAAGACATACAGATGGCCAAGAGGCACATGAAAAGATGCTCAACATCACTATTTATTACAAAAATGCAAATAAAACTACATTGAGGTATCACAGCACACAGGTCAGAATGGCTA
The DNA here is from genome assembly GCF_000442215.2 of Lipotes vexillifer. NCBI lineage: Eukaryota > Metazoa > Chordata > Mammalia > Artiodactyla > Lipotidae > Lipotes > Lipotes vexillifer. The sequence goes on along the minus strand of NW_006788741.1, from coordinate 1,156,811 downwards.
TCATCAAAAATTCTACAAAAAATAAATGCTAAAGAGGGTGTGGAGAAAATGAAAACCTCTTGCACTGCTGGTGGGAATGTAAATTGATACAGCCATTATGGAGAACACTATGGAGGTTCCTTAAAAATCTAAAAATAGAACTACCATATGACCCAGCAATTGTACAACTGGGCATATACCCTGAGAAAATCATAATTCAAAAAGACATGTATCCCAATGTTCATTGCAGCACTGCTTACAATAACCAGGACATGAAAGCAGCCTAAATGTCTACCCACAGACAAATGGATTTAGATGATGTGGTACATATATACAATTGAATATTGCTCAGTCATAAAAAGGAATGAAATTCGGTCATTTGTAGAGATGTGGATAGCCCAGAATCTGTCATACAGAGTGAAGTAAGTCAGAAGGAGAAAAACAAATGTCGTATGTTTATGCATATATGTGGAATCTAGACAAATGGTACAGATGAACATATTTTCAAGGCAGGGATAGAGACTAAGACATAGGGAATGGATGTGTGGACACAGGGGTGAAGGGGAGGGTGGGATGAATTGGGAGATTAGGATTGACTATTGCACTATCATGTGTAAAATAGTTAGCTAGTGGGAACTTGCTGTATAGCACAGGGAGCTCAGCTCTGTGTTCTGTGGTTACCTACATGGGTGGATGAGGAGTGGGAGAGAGGTCCAAGAGGGAGGTGATATATGTATACATATAGCTGATTCACTTCGTTGTACAGCAGAAACTAACACAACATTATAAAGCAATTATACTCCAATATAACTAACTAAATAGAATTTAATTTAGAAATTGAATTTAGATACCAAAAAAAAGAGCTTCAATATTTTAAAATGTTAACCACTTAAGAAATGGATCATGATGAGGAACAGGCAGAAGATAATTCATTTCCATTTAAAAATTCTTAAAGAACTATTTGAATTGTTAAATATATACATGCATAACATTGGTAAACAATTAAAACAACAAACCTAATTGTTCCAACACCATTTACCAAATATTTTTTCTATTCTCTACTGTCTTTGATGTAGTCAATCACATATTATATTATTGTTTAGAATGTTACTTTTTCGGTTATTTATACTGTTTTATTATTATCTTTTATTATTATACCAATATCAAACTATATTCAATATCATGATTTCACAAAACAGTTTAATATTGGACAAAACTAGGGCTCCATCACAATTTTCTCAAGTTCTTGATATCCCTAGGTAAAATAATTTGTCAATTTTTCTTTTTAAAGAAGAAGAAAATCAGTTAATTTAGTGATCATTTAGCTGGAACCCTAATATTCTCTGAGTTTTTAAACCTTATGTACATTACTGATTCTTGATTTTTCCAAGGATAAGACATCAATTTTCATCCATTTTCTCTGTTCCTGCCTTCAAATTTCGGTGTACTATACATATAAGTTGCCACAGCTTCATCAAGTGGTTATACCCAAATGCACAATAGTCACCTTCAACTAGTGCTAATGACTAAGTAATTTTATTTGTTTAATAAAATCCCTGCATCACTTATTCCAATCATTTACCAACTTCTTAATTCTCACAAACCATATCTTATCTCTGTTAATGTTAATGGCACTTCCCCATATTCATCTATATCTTTGAATGATCAACTGTTTTCCACTTTATTTTTTCATATGTATGCTACCTCTTTTCTCAAAGATTGACCATTTTACTTTTCACTTTATTCTTCTACAATTAATGCCAAGTAAATGTTTAAAACATTTAAATATCAATGTCCTTCTATTTGCTATATAATTTATTTCACAAAATAAGCAGCAAAAATCAAATCTAAGAAAGTTGAGTAACAGATCCAATATTTAGAAAATGAATTTGTCAAAAAGCAAAACAAATTATAAAATCCTAAATGTGGCTTCTACAGTTCTGCAACATTTGGACCATGGCAACTTGGCAGGTGATGAGAACACCTCACCTTCATAGCACTGCCAGCAGGCAATATTAGCCTACAATAGCTTGAAATCAACAATTTCACACATGTTGTATGAAAGACTGAATTCTGCACATGAAAGGTAATTTAGAGCTTGGATGAAGCATATAAAGGCTAGAATTGAAATATGTAATATGAAAAAGAAAAAAGAAATTTGTAATATTGGAGCTCATTGGGGTGTAAAAGTAAGATGGAGATATGGATGATAATATAGTTATGAGTAATAATTATTATTATAAAATATGCCTTATATATCTACATTTAACCTTTAATTTCTTTCTCTTTGATAATGTCAGCCCCATCATGTGAATGTATTTGAGACTTCTCACTGAATCTACCATGAAGCAGTAAATATCTCTGGTTTGACATTGCACTAGAATTCCACTTCAATGACACATTGAACTGAGGGTTCTTATTGCAAAATTAAAGTGGGCCTAAAATATTGGGTTGAACACTAAGAGCAAAAATCATACATATAGTTATTTAGACACTAGTGTAAAAACAAGGCAGGGCTTCAAGAAATGCTTCTTGCCATTCAGATACTAAGACACTGGTGCTCAAGAATACTTTGACAATTTATCCACATCAAAAATGTTCACTTGAACTCATGTAAACATGGACCTTAGTTCTCTTGCAAAGATTCCAGTTAAATTTTCAGAAAAGGAGAGAGTAAAATAATAGAGCAGTACAACTTTCATATATTTTAGGACCTTACCTGCAAGGCTTTTCTTTGGGCCTATTATCAGATCTTTACTAGGTAAAACTCATTTTACTCGAGACTCTAAAATATAAGGCTGTGCCATTTTCACAGTTGATTTATAATGTTCCTGTGCACTAAGAGCTGAGGTTGCCTGTCATATTTACTCCACTTTTAGCTGGAAAAGCTCAGGTTAGTCAGTAGCTCAATCACTCTCACTGAAGTAAAGTAGCTCAAAATTTGTTTTCTATTTTTATTTTTACTCTCCCATCTTTATTTTTCCCTTTAAATTATTCCAAGGTCAAAGTCTAGACCTACATTACACAATGTAGGTAAGTTTAAAATGTTGCTTCACAAACATCTCCAACACATAGGGTTACTTTCTGTCATTATGAACTAGAAGCAGATGAATAGGAGGTTTTAAATTTCTTCATCATATGTACTCTAAAAAGCTTACCTCAAAAATCTTGTCCTGATACAAAGAATAATGTCTTGGCACATGTGAATCGTGACCATATCCACAGATACTTGTGTATAATTGGATTTAAGTAAAATTATTAAACTGAGCACGTGAATGGAATAAATATCATAGAGACACCCTGAATATTACTTTAAGCAAAGTAGCACTGCCCTGATGTGCTGGGAACTACAGCTGATAAAGAGTATGAGGTATTCTTTATAACAAAGCTTTATGCAGCCCTTTATTTATCAATTATTTATAGGCTTCCTACTTCCAGAGACTGCTTATAAAAAAGACCTATAGCAGTAAAAATATTAAAATAAGATAATGAAGAATAGGAATGCAGTGAAAACATATCTGGGTTACGAAGATTTGTAAAGAGAATAAAAAAAGTCAGAGAGGATCTATTGTGCTATAAACCCTAGGCTAAATGTATGGAATCATATATTTAATTCAGGGGCTCCTGGCAGCTAGTGCAAAAATTGAACAGATATTTCTCATACTTTTCATTGTCTATTTGTAGGAAGTATGCCTATTCCTTAAGCAAAACAAATGAACTAAAACAAACTTCCAAAACAAACAACAACAACAACAAAAAAAAACCTTTCTCCTGGCACTTTTAAGAGGAATTCAATTCAGAATATTCATATAAGGAATATTGAACATAAATGACAGACTTTTAATAGAAGTATTATAAAATACTTAGACATAGTTTTTATATGTATTGTCATCATGTGAAACTTCAAAAACAAAGAAAACAATGCAATAAAAGTAGATGTTGAGACTAAACAAAAAGCATGTTTCAAGCATTCATTATGTGCCTATAAATGTTAGGATGACACCTTACTTTTCATTAACAGAGCAACTCAATCCAAATTTTGGCAAATGCCCTAAATAGACATTTCTCCAAAGAAGATTGCCAACAAACACATGAAAGGATGCTCAACATCACTAATCATGAGAGAAATGCAAATTAAAACCACAATGAGGTATCACCACACACAGGTCAGAATGGCCATCATCGGAAAATTTATAAACAATAAATGCTGGAGAGCATGTGGAAAAAAGGGAACCCTCTTTCACTGTTGGTGGGAATGTAAACTGATACAGCCACTATGGATAACAGTATGGAGGTTCCTTAAAAAACTAAAAATAGAACTACCATATGACCCAGCAATCTCACTACTGGACATATACCCTGAGAAAATCATAATTCAAAAATTGCCATGTATCACAATGTTCATTGCAGCTCTATTTGCAATATCCAGGACATGGAAGCAACCTAAGTATCCATTTACAGATGAATGGTTAAAGAAGAGATGGCACATATGTACAATGGACTATTACTCAGCCATAAAAAGAAATGAAATTGAGTTATTTGCAGTGAGGTGTGTGGACCTAGAGACTGTTATACACAGTGAAGTAAGACAGAAAGAGAAAAACAAATAATGTATGCTAACACATATATAGGGAATCTAAAAAAAAAAAAAAAAGGTTCTCAAGAACCTAGGGACAGGACAGGAATAAATATACAGACGTATAGAATGGAGTTGAAGATACGGGGAGGGGGAAGCATAAGCAGGAACAAAGTGAGACAGTGGTATGGACATATATACACTAGCTAAAATATATAGCTAGTGGGAAGCAGCCACATGGCACAGGGTGATCAGCTTGGTGCTTTGTGTTCATCTAGAGGGGCTGGATGGAGATGCAAAAGGGAGGAAATATAGGGATATATATGTATATGTATAGCTGATTCACTTTGTTATACAGCAGAAATTAACACACCATTTTAAAACAATTATACTCCAATAAAGATGTTAAAAATAAATAAATAATAAAAGAAACATCACTAAGACAGAAAGTCCTGATTTTCTTTCATACCTTTTTCTGAACCACTTCACTTTTCTACTCTGCCAGTGAACTTCTCTCATTTTTGCCAGGCCCTCACACTCTGCCTCATCTGTACCTAAAGTCACTCCATAAAACTAAATAATAGAATCATCAACATTAAAGGAGAGATTTGTAAACAATGCTTCCAGAGCCCAAGGTCCCACATATTTCTTCAAGGGCTACTGTGAATAATGAGAGTGAAAGCAATAGTTAAGAGGCTTCAGGCTTTCCATCCTGACTCAAACAGAGTTGTTCAATTTTCATCTGCTATGTATAGAGAGGCTACACTTATAATCTTCTGAGGGGTGAGGTGGGGAAAGAGGAGGGTGATTCTACTACGGCTGCTGCTGATGTTAAAAAAAAAGTTGTAGAACCACTACTTAAAGCCAAGTTCATGGGATGTGACATACCATACTACTGTATATGGAACCACCCACCATATTTTAAGAGTAGAAATCATTTTTATACAAAGCAATTAATTTTCAATGGTGAAATGTTGACATTATTGAGATGAGAAAAAGTAGGGTTTATCTTTCTCATACTGTTATCAAACCAAAACTTGGGTCCACTTGCCTACTTGTTGTAAAGCCAAACTACTGACCCTGGGCTGTGGTGAAGGAAAGTGCAGCGTTTATTTTGAGGTGCCATACAAGGAGTCCTGGATAGCTAATACTCAAAAAGCCCAAACTCCCTTATGGGATTCAGCAAAGCATTTTTTTGTTTGTTTTTTTTTGGGGTTTTTTTGTGGTACGCGGGCCTCTCACCGTTGTGGCCTCTCCCGTTGCGGAGCACAGGCTCCAGACGCGCAGGCTCAGCGGCCATGGCTCACGGGCCCAGCCGCTCCGCGGCACGTGGGATCCTCCCGGACCGGGGCACGAATCCGTGTCCCCTGCATCGGCAGGCGGACTCTCAACCACTGCGCCACAAGGGAAGCCCTCAGCAAAGCATTTTTAAAGGTCAGTTGAGGGAGGGGAGTCCCAGGGTATGTGATCAGCTCATGCACAATTCTCTGATGGGTTGATGGAGAGTTGACAGGGCAGCGTCACAGGGGTTAACATTAGCAATCCACAGGCTCCAGTAGGTCTGAGAGCTATGTGCTCATGTTCGTAAAGTAGTTAATTTCTTCCATTTGGTGGGGGGTTTAGCATCTGTAAAATGATTCTGGAAATACTTGTGGCTACGTAGGTCTTAAAAATCAGAGCAACTGCTAGAGATTTCAATACTGCTCAGTACTATGGACTTGGACGATAGAGTCTTCAAGATAAACAACTCTTCTGCTGATGCTAACTCATTCTATGCAAATTTAAGACATAATTTGTATTTCCTAAGGTAGTACGCTATCTTGGCACTGGATTAGGAAAAAAAAACTGAAGAAATATTCTCAAAAATTGGAATATTCTAAGACCCTGTGTGTTCATTGGACACACAGAATTGAGTTTCTCACCCTTGTTACCACTACACACACACACCTTTTTATTTTCAGGTAACCTTTATTAGCAGTATGCATATATAGGAACTAGAAACTTGAATGAGCCTTAAGATAAATTCAATCATAATAATTTCAGACATTTGTTGAGTATTCTTATGTTTTATTCTAAGTGCCTTACATGAATGATCTCACAGCAATTGTATATAGTAGGCCTTATTATTACCCCCATTTTATAAATTAGGAGACTGAGGTCTCTGAATTGTCTGAAGGTCAGGGCAGAGTTAATATTTGACCCCAAAGACCTTGCTCATAACATTAGCATCTGTAGAGACAAACTATACCTTTTGGAGTAAATCCATAGCCAACGAGTAGAGGGTTTTATTCACCATATGAGGACGCTGAGTACAAAGAATAGTTTAATCACCTCTTGAGATTTCACAATCCACACAGGTAAACCCTTTGTACCAACACTTAACCTTTCTGCATTGAAGATAAGCTGTTTTCAGCAAATCAAGTTGGAATTTTATTAGAAATTAAATTACCTCTACATGAGACTGAAATCAACTGGCACTTTTGCCTTGATAGTAATTTGGAGTATAAAATAGTACATTTCCTAATTATAGAACTATCTTCATCTCACACTGTTTGATTTAAAATACTACTGAATTAAGTGATTTTAATTAAATGTAATGTACTATTTAATAATAGTGACAGATTTGTTTAATCTTTTGACACTGGATGAGTAAAACTTTGAATTGTATATAAATTCTTTGAATTGTATATAAATATGACTTGGGATTAAGTTACAAATAATTTTGAATATTTACCATAAATATAATAAATTTTAATCATATCTAGTGAGAATCATACAATTTAACAATATGAATATAATGACATATAGCTCACCTTCTTTCTTACACGAATATGCCATTCCAAATGAAAATTTCTCTTTCTTAACTGGTATTTCACCAATATTATTTACTATCATAAGTTTTGGAAAAGCTTCAGGAACTTATTTATAAAATAATTTGTTTAACAATTAACCCAGTTGGTCAACCCACTGAGTCATGCTTTTTAAAACTTGATTCTCAAAGACTGCATGCTATTTGAGAGTAACTAAGAACAAAGTTAATAATGAAAGTTTTTGTAGAAGTATAGGGAATACAGAAAGTTCTCACAAATTCTGACTAGTGTGAAAGGACGTGTGATATGTGTGACACAAATCATTTCTAATAGTTTTCTTTTTAAGAAATGTTTTTCATAATATGATTATACAAATGGAAACTACCCTCATCCAGTTACAACTCAAAAAATTCTGTTAATTCTGGAGAAGTCCTCAGAAAGAGATCTTCACTGAGATAGAATCAGTTCTTATCTATGGAACTCTCAATGTGTCTTGGGGAGATGTTACTCTCTCCATAAGAAAAATGGTAATGAACAATTTAGTCTGCTCCTCAAATTCTTTCCAATATTCTTAGAAGGAGCCATCACTTCAAGAAATACTGCCAGATAACCCAGAAGATATTAAAAAAATTTAATATGTGTTGAGTACTACTTTATGGTATTATATAAATTTGTGCATGTATGTGTATATATGTACATAAATATAAACATGCTCCTCCTCACTTGGTCCTTACAATAATCCTCGAAATAATACATTACCCAACATTAAAGAGGACAGAAAGAACTTAGAATCAGTTTTACCAAGAGCAAGGAAAGAGATTGATATCATTTGGAAAATTCGCTAGGCTCCAGTTAAAAGACTTCAGAGTCCTTCCAAAAATAGGTTTGAACCCCATCTCTACCACTTCCTAGCTGGGAGGCCCAGGCCAGAGAAAAAGTAATTTTAGAGAAGGATGCCCAGAGAAACTGACATTTGAGAATAGCAGATCACAGAACATCTGTTCAAAATAAATGTGTGTAACATCTGGCAGAAAAATTGACTGGGAATTAAAATCCCTTTAAAAAATTTCAACAAAATGTCATTTATGAGCTGTTTTCTTCAATCACAACTCCCTGGCAATAGGGATTCTGGAATTGTGAAAATAAGCACATCTTTCAACCAAAATTAAAATTGAATTTTTTGTCAATTACACATAATTGTAAACTAGTATATTTTACATGGCTTCTGACCACAGTAGCAGCTCCTTCACTGGGAGATGAATGTATTCAAGAAGAAATTTCTTTGAAATCTTTGCTTTTCTATGGTCTAATCTATCTCCAATTATCATTTTCTTTCCAAAAATGCAGAAGATGGCATGCACTTGGTCTTAATTGTTGACAATTTTATTCCAGGAGTTTCCCTATGAATTCTAGCCACTCAGTACACTAAATATACATCACAAATTGTTAGAATCTATCTGCTATTCCAAAATAGTTCATTGTTCCTTCCTGAGTTGGCTTCTGGAATATTCCTATTGTGCCATTGTCACCACTATGGACAAAAGGCAAAAACACAGTGCTTCTTTTTCAGTAGCTCTGAGTAATCTGAGAACAATGACAATTTTGACTCATTTCTAGGCTCTCAATCCTTGTTATATAAAAACTGCTAAATAAATGTGTCCTGAATGAATAAATAGCTCATAACTATTGAAGCTGATGAAGGTCACCATCAAATTAATTACTGATGGTTATCTATTAAATATAAAATAATCTAGAAAACAGTATAAGAGAGCACCAACCACTGAAAACTTCAACGTCAGGCTGTAAGCACACTTGGGCAGTTGGTATAGATTTGAGGGGTGTGTGTGTGTATGTCTTCCACTTTTCTTATTAGCACCCTTCTATTTCATGGCATTTTCACCTTTTTCCCCTGAGAAGAAATCATGTTGTAATCTTAGAGTCTGGCCTTGGTTATCCTGAGAAATTACTACATTTTTTAGTATTTGTTCAAAGTCCTTGTATCATAAGTACTGTAAGAAAAATATAATCAAATTCATGTTGAAATTTTAACAGTAAAAAATAATTTTAATTTACCTTCACAGAGTTAGTACATGTATTCATCATTGAACTTAGAAAACTTAATCCCTTTTAAGAGAGAATGGAATTTTTAGTAGTGAAATTTCTGGCAGTAAACAGCTGCTCATTCTTTATACCTCAATGGAGCATATTCCAGGAGGGGTAAGTACAAATATTATACCCTCAATTACTTATCTGGTGAACAAAACCTTTGCAAATAAAGACTTTAAATAGTGCAAGTAATTTTTCTAGATTCAACCTATTTTCACTATAGACATTCATTGTTTACAAGTAGTAATTGCTGTTAGCCACTATGAAAAAATCATATTAGAAAAAACCTAAGGATCTCTGAAAAGAGAGAGATGTACATATTACATATAATATGGTACAAATAAGAATGAGCAACAAAAATAGGAGAGACTAAAAATTTGCTGAGACCTATCTGTAATCAGTATTTTGTATTATATCTTGTGAAGTAGATATTATTTTGATTTTAAACTGGAAAAACACACCATTGAAAAGGCTAAATAATCGGACTCATTTCTTTGGATTAAGAGAGTATAAATAAGTGTTGTATGTTTTCTAGTGTTACTTTGTAAATTAAGTGGACAATAAGAATAGTTTGTAAGCTATAAGACATATGCAACTGTGATATGATATATATTTTTAATTTGATTCAGTTATTTCCTAAAAGGAGAATAGAATAGAGAATGAAATATCCAAATCTGGAGTACTCTACTGCATACCCCATGGTTTGGACAGCTCATGACTGAATGTACATTGATGTGGTTAAAAACACATGACACAAAGTTAAATGGCTTGGGTCAGAACCCCAGGCCTGGTTACCACTTATATGTCCTATTGCCCATGTATGAGTTACTCTCTACCTCAGTTGTATAATGTTAAATGATGATGGCAAAACCTCTCAGATCATTCCTCTGAGGAATTAATAAAATATAGAGGATTAATAAAATAAAATATAGGCATTAATAAAATATATAGAGAGAATTTGGTATGTGGTAATTGCAAAACAAAGAATAGATCTTAATTATCTTAAGTGTATACCTGCAATGCTTAGTAAATTTTCTTTGCTCTAATTTCTGTGTGCATTTTTAATATATATATATTCAATATAAAATAGTCATCTTTTGACTCATTAAGATATTAATGCTAAAATCTTTAAGGAAATATGTATTTTAGGAATGGCCATGGGGTGTGTGTGTGTGTGTGTGTGTGTGTTTGTATGAGAGAAATATCACTGTATAATAAATACATAGGCTTAATGATATTCAATAGAATAAAAATATAATGCAATGGATTTTTAATACCAGCTTTAGATTATAAAGTGACTTTTTCACAACTGAGGGAATGTTTCACAATAAATTACAATTGATGGTTCCTGCCACAACCGAACAGGTCACTGAAACACAAAAGAGGGAGAGACTCTTTCTAGAGGGCAGTGATTTTCCTATGTCTCTCCTGTGCCACATGTCACTTCTAGTCTTATTTTATATTTTCCTTTATACCTCCATGACTATAAGTTCTCTGCAGCTTTGGTTTTTATCTGATTTGCCTTTGTATCTGCCACAGTTCTTAGCACATTGAGAATATCTATAAATATTCGAACAGTAATTGAGAAATCAGAACACTATTGACTTGTTCTTTTACTGTAGATCTTCTTAAATAGAGAAAAGAGAAAAGAGACCTTACCTCTCAATAAGCTCCTTTGAAAATAGGATATAAGAGTTAAGAACAAAGGAAACCTTTTGAAGCAAAACAGAATAGGAAATGTAAGGCTGTAACAGAAAGGAGAAGGCACATTTTCATAAAAAAATTGAATTTTTGGTATGGCAAAACACACAACTAGCAAAAAATATTAGAAGAGTGATCACTGGAAAATTTTTTTTTCTTTTTTTTTTTCCGGTACACAGGCCTCTCACTGCTGTGGCTTCTCCCACTATGGAGCACAGGCTCCGGATGCGTAGGTGCAGTGGCCATGGCCCACAGGCCCAGCTGCTCCACGGCATGCAGGATCCTCCCAGACTGGGGCACAAACCCATGTCCCCTGTATCGGCAGGCGGACTCTCAACCACTGCACCATCAGGGAAGCCCTGGAAAAATATTTAAATCTGATAAATTTGTATCTGTATTATAAAAAATGGCCTTAAATTGTACAGAAATAAAAGGCAGTGAATCAGGCGAAAAAGCTAAAAGGATTCATGGATTAGGAAAGGATTCAGATATTCAATAATTGTTTTAATAATTGAATAATTCAATTAATTATGCAATAATAATTAGTAAAATACAAAACAAAGTAATTATGGGATAACATTTTACCATAGAGACTGGTAAAATTTAAAAATGTTAACTCAGAGAGACCTTCAAGATGGTGGAAGACAAGACATGGAGATCACCTTCCCCCCAACAAATATATCAGAAATACATCTACATGTGGAACAACTCCTGTAGAAACCTACTGAACACTGGCAGAAGACCTCAGAATTCCAAAAAGGCAAGGAACACCCCACGTACCTGGGTAAGGCAAAGGAAAAAAGAAAAAACAGTGACAAAAGAATAGGGATGGGACCTGAACCTCTGGGCCAGAGCTGTGAAGGAGGAAAAGTTTCCAAACACAGGTATCCCATTCACTGGTGGGGATGGGAGGTGCTGGAGGGAAGCTTCGTAGCCATGAAGGGGAGTGCAGCAACATGAGTGCAGAGGCCAAAGCAGAGAGATTTCTGCACAGAGGATTGGTGCCTACCAGCACTCACCAGCCCAAGAGTCTTTTCTGCTCACCTGCTGGCCGGGATGGGTTGGGGCTGGGACCAGAGGCTCCAGCATTTTTGGAGGTCAGATCCCAGGGAGAGGACTGTGGCTGGCTGTGTGAACACAGCCTGAAGGGGGCTAGTGCACCACAGCTAGCTAAGCGGGAGGCCAGGAGAAAGTTTGGACCTGCCTAAGATGCAAGAACAATTGTTTCAGTGTGCGCAAAGAGAGGGGATTCAGGGCACCACCTAAAAGAGCTCCAGAGATGGGCACAAGGTGTGGCTATCAGAGTGGACCCCAGAGACGGGCATGAAACACTAAGGTTGCTGCTGCAACCACCAAAAAGCGTGTGTGCAAGCACAGGTCACTACCCACACCTCCCCTCCCGTGAGCCTGTGCAGCCCGTCACTGTCAGGGTCCCATGATCCATGCACAACTTCCCTGGCAGAACACACAGCATGCCTCGGGGTGTTGCAACATCACGTTGGCCTCTGCCACTGCAGGCTCACTTCGCATGCAATACCCCTCCCTCTCTCTGGACTTAGTGAGCCAGAGCCCCCTAATCAGTTTCTACTTTAACCCTGTCCTGTCTGAGACAAGAACAGAGGCCCTCAGTTGACTTACATGTAGAGGTGGGGCCAAAACCAAAGCTGAACAGCAGGAGCTGCATGAACAAAGAAGAGAAAGGGAAATATCTACCAGCAGCCTCGGAGCAGTGGATTAAATCTTCACAATCAACTGCATGTACCCTGCATCTGTGGAATACCTGATTAGACAACAATCATCCCCAAATTGAGGCTGTGAACTTTGGGAGCAATGATATATATATACTGTTTTCCTCTATCTCTTTTTGTGAATGTGTATATGTATGCTTCTTTGAGTGATTTTGTCTGTATAGATTTTTTTTTACCAATTGTCCTAGGGTTCTGTCTTCCCATTTTTTTTGTTTTTGTTTATTATTTAGTAATTTTTTTTTTTTTACTATATATTTTAGGGCTTGTTATAATTGATGGATTTCATTTTTGGTGGGGTTGCTCTCTTCTTTCTTTCTTTTGTTAATTACTTTTTAATAATTATTTTTATTTTAATAATTTTTATTTTATTTTATTTTTTCCTTTCTTTTTTTTCATTTTTTTCTCCCTTTACTTCTGAGCCATGTGGCTGACAGGGTCTTGGCTCTCAGATCGGGTGTCAGGCCTGTGACTCAGAGGTGGGAGAGCCAAGTTAAGGGCATTGGTTCGCCAGAGACCTCCAAGCTCCACATAATATCAAATGGCAAAAGCTGTCCCAGAGATCTCCATCTAAATGCTAAGACCCAGTGCCACTCAATGACCAGCAAGTTACAGTGTTGGACACTGAAGGCCAAACAACCAGCAAGACAGGAAGACACCCCCACCCATTATTAGTGAGGTGGCCTAAAATCATAATAAGATCATAGATACCCCAAAACACATTGCCAGATGCAGTCCTAACCACCAGAAATAAAAGATCCAGCCCCATCTACCAGAATGCAGGCACTAGTGTCCCCTCCACCAGGAAGCCTACACAACACATGGAAGCAACCTTACCCACTGGGGGCAGACACCAAAAACAACAGGAACTATGAACATGCAGGCTGTGAAAAGGAGACTCCAAACACAGTAAGTTAAGCAAAATGACAAGACAGAGAAATATACAGCAGATGAAGGAGCAACGTAAAAACCCACCAGACCAAAAAAAATGAAGAGGAAATAGGCAGTCTACCTGAAAAATAATTCAGACTAATGATAGTAAAGATGATCCAAAATCTTGGAAATAGAATGGAGAAAAGACAAAGAATATTTAACAATGACCTAGAAGAACTAAAAGCAAACAAAACATAATGAACAACACAATAAATAAAAATTATCTAAAAGGAATCAATAGCAGATAACTTAGGAAGAAGAATGGATAAGTGACCTGGAAGATAAAATAGTGGAAATAATTACCACAGAGCAAAATAATGAAAAAAGAATGAAAAGAATTGAGGACAGTCTCAGAGACTTCTGGGAAACATTAAATGCACCAACATTAGAATTATATGGGGCCCAGAAGATGAAGAGAAAAGGAAAAGGACTGAGAAAACATGTGAATGGATTATAGTTGAAAACTTCCCTAAAATGGGATGGGAAATAGATAATCAAGTCCGGGAAGTGCAGACAGTCCCATACAGGAAAAATCCAAGGAGAAACATGCCAAGACACATATTAATCAAGCTATCAAAAATTAAATACAAAGAAAAAATATTAAAAGCTGCAAGGGAAATACAACAAATAACATAGAAGGGTTATTTAAGGTTAACATAAGGTTAACAACTGATCCTTCCGCAGAAACTCTTCAGGCCAGAAGGGAGTGGCAGGTAATATTTAAAGTGATGAAAGGGAAAAACCTACAACCAAGATTACTCTACCCTGCAAGGACCACATTCAGAATTGACAGAGAAAATAAAACCTTTACAGACAAGAAAAAGCTAAGAGAATTCAGCACCACAAAACCAGCTTTACAACAAATGCTAAAGGAACTTCTCTATGCAGGAAACACAAAAGAAGGAAAAGATGTACAATAACAAACCCCCACAAATTAAGAAAATGATAATAGGAACATACATACCCATAACAACCTTAAATGTAAATGTCTTAAATTCTCCAACAAAAAGACATAGACTGGCTGAATGGATACAAAAACAAGACCCATATATATGCTGTCTACAAGAGACCACTTCAGACCTACAGACACATACAGACTGAAAGGGAGAGAATATAAAAGGTATTCCATTCAAATGGAAATCAGAAGAAAGCTGGAGTAGCAATTCTCATATCAGACAAAATAGACGTTAAAATAAAGACTATTACAAGAGACAAAGAAGGAAACTACATAATGAACAAGGGATCAACACAAGAAGATATAGCAATTATAAATATGTGTACACCCAATAGGAGCACCTCAATACATAAGAAAAATGTTAACAGCCATAAAAGCGGAAAATGACAGTAACACAATCAGAGCAGGGTACTTTAACAGCCCACTTTCACCAAAGGATCAGTCATCAAAAATGAAAATAAAAAAGGAAACACAAGCTTTAAATAACACATTAGACAAGATGGAGTTAATTGATATTTATAGGACATTCCATCCAAAAACTACAGAATACAACTTCTTTTCAAGTACTCATGGAAAATTCTGCAAGAAAGATTATATCTTGGGTCACAAAACAAGCCTTGGTGTATTTAAGAAAATTGAAATGTTATCAAGTATCTTTTCCAACCACAATGCTATGAGACTAGATATCAATTACAGGAAAAAAAACTAAAAATTACAAACACATGGAGGGTAAACAATACACTACTTAATAACTAGGATATCACTGAGGAAATCAAAGGGGAAATAAAAAAAAAACACCCTAGAAATATATGCCAATGAAAACACAATGACCCAAAACCTATGGGATATAGCAAAAGCACTTCTAAGAGGGAAGTTTATAGCAATTGAATCCTACCACAAGAAACAAGAAACATCTCAAATAAACAACCCAACCTTACACCTAAAGCAATTAGAGAAAGAAGAACAAAATCCCCAAAGTTAGCAGAAGGAAAGAAATCATAAAGCTGAGATCAGCAATAAATGAAAAAGAAATGAAGGAAGCAAAAGCAAAGATCAATAAAACTAAAAGCTGGTTCTTTGAGAAGATAAACAAAATTGATAGACCATTACCCAGACTCATCAAGATAAAAAGGGAGAAGACTCAAATCAATAGAGTTAGAAATGAAAAAGGAGAAGTAACAACTGACAGTGCAGAAATACAAATGATCATGAGAGATTACTACAACCAACTCTATACCAATAAAATGGACAAACTGTAAGAAATGGACAAATTCTTAGAAAAGCACCACCTCCTGAGATTTAACCAGGAAGAAATAGATAATATAAACAGACCAATCACAAGCATTGAAATTGAGACTGTGATTAAAAATTGTACAACAAACAAAAGCCCAGGACCAGACGGCTTCACAGGAAAATTCTATCAAACATTTAGAGAAGAGCTAACACCAACAAATGCTAAAGGAACTTCTCTAGGTGGGAAAAAAAAGAGAAGAAAAAGACCCACAAAAACAAACCCCAAACAATTAAGAAAATGGTAATAAGAACATACATATTGATAATAACCATGAATGTAGATGGATTAAATGCTTCAACCAAAAGACATAGACTGGCTGAATGGATAAAAAAACAAGACCCATATATATGCTGTCAATAAGAGACCCACTTCAGACCTTGGGACACATACAGACTGAAAGTGAAGGGATGGAAAAAGGTATTCCATGCAAATGGTAATCAAAAGAAACTGGAGTAGCAGTACTCATATCAGATGAAATGAACTTTAAAATAAAGACTGTTACAAGAGATAAGGAAGGACAATACATAATGATCAAATGATCAATCCATGAAGAAGATATAAAAATTATAAATATTTATGCACCCAACATAGGAGCACCTCAGTACATAAGGCAAATGTTAACAACAATGAAAGGGGAAATTGACAGTAACACAATAATCATAAGGGACTTTAACATCCCACTTACACGAATGGACAGATCATCCAAACACAAAATAAATAAGGAAACACAAGCTTTAATGGCACAATAGACCAGATAGATTTAATTGATATTTATAGAAAATTGCACCTGAAAGTGACAGAATACACTTTCTTCTCAAGTGTGCATGGGACATTCTCCAAGATAGATCACATCTTGGGTCACAAATCAAGCCTCAGTAAATTGAAGATAATTGAAATTGTATCAAGAAACTTTTCTCACCACAATGTTATGAGATTGGAAATCAATTACAGGAAAAAAAAAACTGTAAAAACACAAACACATGGAGGCTAAACAGTGCACTACTAAATAACCAAGAGCTCACTGAAGAAATCAAAGAGGAAATTAAAAAATACATAGAAACAAATGACAACAAAAACATGATGACCCAAAATCTATGGGACACAGCAAAAACAGTTCTAAGAGGGAAGTTTATAGAAATTCAATCTCACCTCAAGAAACAAGAAAAGTCTCAAATAAACAATCTAACCCTACACCTAAAGTAATTAGAGAAAGAAGAAAATAGAAAATCCGAAGTCAGTAGAAGGAAAAAAAATATCATAAAGACCAGGGCAGAAATAAATAAAATAGAAATGAAGAAAAAAATAGCAAAGATGAATAAAACTAAAAGTTGGTTCTTTGAGAAGATAAACAAAATTCATAAACCCTTAGCCAGACTCATCAAGCAAAGAAGGGAGAGGATGCAAATCAATAAAATTATAAATGAAAAAGGGGAAATCACAACTGACACTGCAGAAGCACAAAGAATTAAAAGAGACTACTACACATAAGTATATACCAATAAAATGGACAGCCATTAAGAAATGGACAAATTATTGGAAAGATTCAATTTTCCAAGACTGAACCAGGAAGAATTAGAAAATATAAACAGACCTATCACAAGTAATGCAATTGCAATTGTAATTAAAAATCTTCCAGCAAACAAAAGTCCAGGACCAGATGGCTTCACAGGTGAATTCTAATGAACATTTAGAGGAGAGCTAACACCAATCCTTCTCAAACTCTTCCAAAAAATTTCAGTGGGAGGAACACTACCAAATTCGTTCTACAAAGCCACCATCACCCTGGTACCAAAACCAGAAAAAGGTGTCACAAAGAAAGAAAATTATAGACCAATATCACTGATGAACATAGATGCAAAAATCCTGAATAAAATATTAGCAAACAGAATCCAACAACATATTAAAAGGGTCATACACCATGACCAAGTGGAATTTATCCCAGGAATGCAAGGATGTTTTGATATCCACAAATAAATCAATCTGATATATCATATAAACAAATTAAGGAATAAAACCCATATGATCATTTCAATAGATGCAGAAAAGTTTTGACAAAATTCAACACCCATTTATGATAAAAGCTTCCCAGAAAGTGGGCAGAGAGTGAACCTACCTCAACATAATAAATGCCATATATGGCAAACATCATTGTCAGTGGTGAAAAACTGAAAGAATTTCCACTAAGATCAGGAAGAAGACAAGGATGTCCGCTCTTGCTGCTCTAATTCAACATAGATTTGGAAATCCTAGCTGTGGCAATCAGAGAAGAAAAAGAAATAAAAGGAATCCAAATTGGGAAAGAAGAATTAAAACTGTCATTGAGTGCAGCTGACATGATACTATACATAGAAAAGCCTAAAGATGTCACCAGAAAACTACTAGAAATAATCAATGAATTTGTTAAGGTTGCAGCATACAAAATTAATACACAGAAATCTCTGATACTCCTATACACTAACAATGAAAAATCAGAAAGAGAAATTAAGGAAATTCACATTTACTATTGCAACAGAAAGAATAAAATACCTTGGAGTAAATTTACCTAAGGAGGCAAAAGATTTGTACTCAGAAAACTATAAAACACTGATGAAAAATTCAAGCATGACATGAACATTTGGAGAAATGTACCATGTTCTAGGATTAGAAAAATCAATATTCAGAAAATGACTACACTACCCAAAGCAATTTACAGATTCAATGCAATCCCTATCAAACTACCAATGCCATTCTTCACAGAATTAGAACAAAAAATTTTACAATTTGTATGGAAACACAAAAGACTCCAAATAGCCAAAGCAATCTTGAGAAAGAAAAACGGAGCTGGAGGAATCAGGCTCCCTGACTTCAAACTATACTACAAAGCTACAGTAATCAAGACAGTGTGGTACTGGCACAGAAACAGAAATATAGATCAATGGTACAGAATAGAAAGCCCAGAGATAAACCCATGCATATATGGTCACCTAATTTATGACAAAAGAGGCAAGAACATACAATGGAGAAAAGACATGATCAACAGTTTTCAAAGACCTTTTGCACTTTGTAGCATATGCATTCAAAAATGCATTAGAATGTAGACATTTGTTATTATAATTCTATACTAGTTAAAACCCTCTTTTATAAAAAATCTAATGTACTCATATTTACTTGTGAACATTTTTTGTTCAATTTGAGATGCAGTATACTTCAACTTCAAGTCACTCTTATTAGCAGTTATTAGGAACAGAGGCTTAGAAATGAAATTAGAAAAGATAAGGGAAGAAATAGTGAGGAGGAATAGAGATTTTGGAGTGGAGATTGAGGAGAAATAAAACAAAATGAGGAATAAATAAACCTAGACCATAAAACAGTACTGCTGTACCTGGAAGGAAAGGAGCTGAAATACAAGGGCTTTGGCACCGGTTTTCCTTACAAATACAGTGGGGCCATTGATAATGAGCAAAGATTGAAAAATGTACACAGAGCTATGTCAGATCATTTACATAAAGGTTATCTATGGTCTTTTCTATCCATATTATTATTCTGTCTAATTCTGAAAATTGGAGATCTAAATCTCTGTATTGTAAACTCAGAGAGGTATTAAACATAACAGGCCTGTAAACAAAATGCTTACTGTACTAAATAAAACAACACAAACATGTTCTTTGTTGAACCTGTAAGATGTGAGTTTGAGTAACAAGGTATAAAAAGCCTGTGATGGTTAATTTTATGTGTTGACTTGCCTAGGTTAAGGGATGTGCAAGTAGCTGATAAAACATTATTGCTGAATGCATCTGTGAGGATGTCTCTGAAAGAGATTAACATTTGAATCAGTAATTGAGTAAAGAAGATTCCCCTTCACTAAATTGGCAGACATCATCCAAACCCTCCAGGGCAGGAACAGAGCAAAATGGCAGTGGAGGTGCAAATTCTCTCTCTTTCTCTTTCACCCTCTCTCTTTCTCTCTGCATCCTCCTTCCCCCACCCCTGCACCCTCTTTTAGCTGGGAAGTCCATCTTCTCCAGCCCTTGAACAGTAGAGCCACTGGTTCTCTGTCCTCAGACTCAACACCAGTGACTACCTAGTTCTTAGGCCTGCAGACTCTGAATTACACCACCAGCTTTCCTGAGTCTGCAGCTTGCAGATGGCTGATTGTGATAATTTTTGACCTCTGTAGCCCCATGATCCAACCTCTATAATAAATCTCTTCTATCTGTCTATCTATTTATCATATATCTATAACTTATTGATTTTTCTTTTCTGGAGAGCCCTGACTAATACAGAACCTATAAAGCTTTTAAGAAGAGTAACTCTTACTGAAGAGTCCCTTTTACTGACTTACAGACCCCCAAATATATATAATGTACAGACATTTTTTCTTTGTTGAATAGCTCCTGAATTTGTTGAAGCCTGTAGGCAATGAAATGAAATGACTGATGTAGCTTTCTGGATTATAACTTGGGAATTGGGCATGATAGCTATGTTTAACAGGGAATTGTGAGGTTGGAGGCTAGTTGGGTGATTATTCTGACTGGGGAGCCCTGTTTTCTGGCAGTCTCTGTTCCCAAATCATATCCTGGTCACACACCTTCTCCCCTGATTCATTTGATTAGGCTCTGTCTTCCACTTACCTGTACACTTCCATTAAGAATCATACCCAGTTTGTTCCAGCGGCAGGTATCAGGTGTGGATGAGACTTTTTCTCCCAGATATAACCAGAGGCCACAGGAAATGCTCTTTTCCCACTTTACTAGAATGGACTTGAAGGAAGTTCTGAAGTTCTGTCGGTCTTCTGGACCACTGCACCTGGCCAGCATTCTGATAACCTATTGTCCTCTGATTTATGTCCTTTTCCCTTCTTTACCAGCATTCACCCATCTACCAGTAGGGACTAGAACTTGTAACACTTTGCCTTGGGCTTCCCTTTATTTATTCTCCTTTGTGGTTTGGTAGAAAAGAAGGAGGTATTATAAAATATGCCTTTGTTTTTGTCATACTCTGTGAATCTAAGTCTTTCTGTAAAGGTGCACTGAACTAAAGGGAATATATTATTTTTTAAACTCTAACTTTGGAACAAGAAAACTAAAATTTAATTAAACCAACATAGATGCCAAATATAGAATACCATTATTACACATTTAAAGAATTATAATTGTGTAATATTTAAGAACATATAAAATTTTTTTTCTAAGGCTTTCATATATTTGCTGGGGATATCTGTGTCTCTTACTATAATTTCTTATAAGTTTTCTTTATTTTTTTTTTTTGTAGTAGAAGAATTTTCAAAAGCCTAGCTCTCTTGATTGGGGTGGGACTTTTTGTTCATTTCTTACTGGATCAGGCCTAATGTACAAATGTTAGAGACAGTGCTTACGCTGGCAGTCAATACAGTTGTGTAATTAAAAGGAACTTCAGTTAACAATTTAATGCATCTACATTAGGTCATTAATGCACACCAAGAATTGTAGTATTGCTTAGAAATATAATAATAACTATGGCATGCCCCTCTTTTAAAATGATTTAGAGTCCATGGAGGATATAGATGTAAAAAATTACCAGCAACACTACGCATACATACCTGGGGTAGTTGATAGAATCTGGAGGAGTCAGATGTCAGGGAGTCCTTTTGGAAAGTAACATGTGCTCTTAGCCTTCCTTTCCAAGTAACAGTAGCAAGAAGGAGGTGCACATGAAAGGCATTATAGGCATAAGAAATAGCACGAGTTAGGTATTTGTATGTATTTAGAATTCCAAAAGGAGTTTGATACTGTTTGATCAAAAACAAATGAGTGAGATCTACTCTTATAAAATATTGAGAGATAAACCTGGGTCAGTTCATGGAAGACTTCACATTGATTTTATTATTTATATATCCCACTGGGAGAAATGAAATGAAAGTTTTATTCAGGCCAGTTTCAAAGATAGATTTGTTTGTGGACTGGCTGAATGATGGACTAAGTCTGAGGGAGGAAGTGACAGGTGCTAATGAAAACCTGAGTTGTGTTTACCAATAACCCATAACAGGGATCTTTAACTACAAGTAGATGTGGACATTACTAAAACCATATTTTCAGCATTAAAAGATTCATCTTAATTTCTAGAAAATGTATCAAGAGCAATTTCCACAAATGTCAACAAGATTAAACAAAGCAATGTTTTTGAAATTATTTACAGCCCTCAAGTCACTGTTTTAGAATGTAAAATATTAGTTTGAGTGTCAATATGTAATTTCAATGAAATGTCTTTTAAATGAAAGAAAAATAAACCATTTTTGTTTAAGTAGAATACTAATTTCTACCTCAAGCTCAGCTTATAGAAAAGTTTACAAAATAAAATAACACAGTAGGGATACTGTGTTACCTAGGGATAGCATACATTTTCTAACACTGTGCAGATATAGCTGAATATAAGAGAGGAAGCATTTTGTTTAAACTGATTCATGTATATCTCTACCTAATACAGTAAACTGAAGGAAAATAGCCATTTCTGTTTTCTTCCTTCTTTATTACTTTCTTTCTTTCTTTCTTTCTTTTTTTACTGTAACTTCATTTTCTATACTGAAAACTTTGAATATGTACTTCAAAGAAGAACTAATGTGCTTGGAAAACCGCCTTATAACTAACACTGAAACTTTTATAGGTATAATTCAAATTTGTTAATGCCACTATATATAGGACAAATATTTTAGTGATGTGTTTGTGTGGAAAAGAAATAGTTATATTAAAATGTGTATATAATAGATTGTAGTTTTCTTCACTATTCTATTCAACCTTTCATTATGAAGTGATTTTGTATGAAAATAAAGCACATATTATTTAATTTTAAAATGCTTTTTGGGCAATCTGATAATAGGTTTCTGGCTTTGAATAAGAGCTGTGCAAAGAGACAGAATTACTGAGTAATTCCAATTTAAATACTACCAGGCAGTTTGTAACTATAATCAGAAACACAGTAGCATTAGCATTGTTGAGCCTAGTGCAGTGCAGAAAGAACTGTGTAGAAGCAGTAGACAGGGAGATAAGTGGGTCAGTACTATACAATATAACTTGACAGATGAAAAGTAGAAAAAAACCTGCCAAGTTAAAAGAATATGTATATTACATGGGTCAGGATCCTATCTAGGACACTCTGAAACTATAATAAAATCATGAAATCATGATCACATTATGAGGAAAATACCTAGATATTGTAGACCTGAAGATATACCTATTTATAAATAGAACAATTCTGCTCAAGCAGAATTCTGCTCAAGCCTAGTGTTATACCTAATGTGCTGTTACCATTTTAATATACCACTGGGTATCTTAAAAGTGCTGTATGATTTCTGACAATTATTTGTTAAAGTGTAAATGTTCCTTTTCCACATTTAAAAGTCCAGGTTTGGGAATGATTTAATTATTCTAATTCAAATGCTTTTCTTATAAGGTTACAAAAAGTTAGCATAGTATATAGAACCATTACTATTCACCAAGCACTACACCAAAGTGTTTCAAGGCATTACCTAATTTATTATTCCCAATAACCTTTGCAAATAGGTACTCCTGGAGGAAGACAAGTTATTTCTACAAGGTCATAAACCTTGTAGAATTAACATGAAAATCAGGTCTAGCAAAATTAAGCAAAATAATTTAACTACCAAGATTTTGATACTCTACTAAATCTTATCTGTTAGGAAATTATATTCTGAAGTAATTTCAAGGTTTCCTTTAATTGGGATGTTTGAAGCACTAAATAGGGGACAGAAAAAAATAGAGAGCCTCAAGGAGAAACTTTAATAATATATATATGTGGTCCTATTTTTCAGTAATTACATTGTAAACACATATGGTAAACATAAATGAATTTTCAACATTTGTAATTTTACCTATAAGGCAATGGGCAGGCTTCCAGTCCAAGATGGTAATCCAGTGGTTGCATTTGCTGCCTTTGATTCATTAAATCACTTTGAAATGAAATAGATGTGGGAACAAAACTATAGCAGTACTAGAAAATAAGGGAGAGATATCCATAGAAAATATTTCAAGATTAGTGTGTGTGTGTTTTACAGTACAGTATAGGGTTGACCTGAAAAAAAAGGCAAAGAACCAGCATCATAGTGCTTGTGTAGGAGCAGGCTGACATAGAAGTGAGTATCAGAGGTCAACTCAAATAAAAACTGGAAAAAAATCCAACATCACAGTCAGCAAGAGTTGGAAGTAAGGGAAGGCCTTAGAGCAAGTAACTGGATAATTAATTGAAAGACAGCTAGATCTGGGCCAGCACAGGCTCAGTGTATACAGCAAAACTTCTGAGGTATTTGCTTCAGGAAGAGCTTAGTAAACCCTGCTGTATAGTAAATGACTGGATGCATTTTACCTTCAGGACATCTTAGGATGTGCATCAGAGGGGAAAGGGAAAAGACTAGAGTGTTAGGCACTTGAGAAACACACATTGGGATTGAGAAAAGGAATATTTCCTGCCATATCAGTAAACAAAGGATGTCACAGTCATCAGTGCTTTCAGCCCTCCAGTGTGAGCTAGTGAGCCCTGAGGGAACTCAGGAAGGAAAGAATACCTGCCATCTAGGAACCATCAGACTGCAGTCACCCGTCAAGGTGACCCCTGAAGAAACTCTGCATGTGAAAACACGGGGCACTGACCCCAGATAGCTGAGCTGCATATCAAAGGAATGATTTCAGTGAGCCCAGACTCTTTCATCTTCCCATACGTAGAAAAGTGTTAAACTCCTTAACTTGAGTTATGTGTTTTTCTTTAACAATAATCTTTTGATGTTTCCAGCTACCTGCCCTTTGTTGTGAAACTTCTATATAACCTGGCACCCCCTCGCTTCTTCAGAGAAGTTTTCTCAGGGTTACCTGAGGTGCTGCCTCCTGAGCTTGAAGTCCTAAAATTTCCCACTGAATATAATATAACTCTCAACTTTTAGATTGTTAATAATTTTTAAGTCCACAGGATAAAGAAGGAGAGATGCAGTGAGGGAAAAGCAGTTTCACCTAATTACACTGAAAAAAAAAAAAAGTACACTAAAGTACTGTCTCTATGTAAAAACTTTGCTTAATAATACAACTGTAAGAGGATCTAATTTTGCTTTGGTTATCTCAATGCATTTATTCTAAAAGAAAGCCACCCTGTTGGTACAACCTGTCTGTATATCCACAGAGCCATATGGTCTGAAGAGAGAAACAGAAGAGACCTGAAGGAGAAACAGACCCTCATTACTGGTCAGTAATTACATGTTAGTTACCCATTCAAACACGTTTTATCTATCTATCTATCTATCTATCTATCTATCTTTGTTTATCAAATATCCCTAGATTC
This sequence comes from Lipotes vexillifer, assembly GCF_000442215.2. Taxonomy (NCBI): domain Eukaryota; kingdom Metazoa; phylum Chordata; class Mammalia; order Artiodactyla; family Lipotidae; genus Lipotes; species Lipotes vexillifer. The sequence goes on along the minus strand of NW_006788741.1, from coordinate 1,131,415 downwards.
TGACATTAATTGAAAAACAAGCATTTACATTGATGTGTATATATAAATATGAATATATACACACAAAAGAAAACAAAATTATCAGAAACATATGTGAATATAATATAGTGAGAGGAAAGAATCTCAGAAAAAAAATTAGTAGAAAAATAGAGCTCATGTTAAAAAAAAAAAAAAATGAAAGCTTTAAAAAATTCAAGTTAGCATCCTCAGAGAGATTTAAGGGAATGTTATTCCCATAAATATAAGGGAAAGTGCTGATCTAAAATAGAAGTCATATAATTAAATAAAATTATCAGAATTAAAAGGTTTACCAAAATCGCAAATAATAATAGTAATTGAATAGCAGAATAACAAAGAAAATATGACTGAGAATTCAGTAATCCAGAACACAAACTCTTCTCTGACCTAGCTCAAAGATTAGAAAGATGGAAATTATGATACAAAAATGGAAAGAAAAGAAAGATTCATAATAATCAGTACTTGCTAGTAGTTAGAAGTTTTTAAAAAATATATGGATAGAGAGTAATAATTCCACAAAGCTATAATGTGAATTGCACAAAAAGACTACTTTTTCCATGCAAAGTGACTCAGAGAAGACCAAGATAAAATACATTTTGAAAAGAAATAAATATATTCCTATGTTCTGGTGAAGACTATAAATAATAATGAAAAAAATTTATTAAGATTCCAGAAAGTAAACACAATAAATCTATTAAATAATAGAAATTGGATTGACAGTGGATTTCTTCTTATAACATTAATTTTAAGGTATGATGGACTGTCTGTAAAGTTTTGAAAGAAAATAAACTGAATCTGGAAATTCATACCCATTCAAGCATTAAACATTAAACCCATTAAACATAAAAAAAAAAATTGGAAAGAATTCCACATACACACAGTTTCTTAGAAATAAATAAATAAGTGCATAGATATATCCAAACAAGCTTGAAATACAATCCAATAAAGAAAAAATATCGGTGAGATTGTGGTCAAGAAGGCAGAATAGGAGGACCTGGGGTTCATCTCGGAGTTCATATCTTCCCACAAACACATCAAGAATACAACTACAAATGGAGCAATTCTCACAGAGCAATTGCTGAACACTAGCAGAGGACCTCAGACACCTAAAAGAACAAGACAAAAAGAAAAACAAATACATAACCAGTTAGGATGAAAGAGAGAAAAGGAAGAAAAAGAAAAGAGGAGATGGGATGGGACCCACACCCCTGGGGGTGAGCTGAAGGAAAGGGGAAGTTACAGCACCAAGAAGGCCCCCTCACTGGCAGCAAGATCCACTGAAATTGAGGGTGGCTTTGGGGGCTATCAGAGGAAAGTGCAGTGGTCAGTCTGTGGCAGGCAGGACAGAGCAAGACTTGCACAGACTGTCTATGCCACAACACTGTGTGCCCCAGACTGAGATGTGTGACCACCAGTGCTGATGAGGGCTGAGTGCTGAAATGTGGGGTTAGGAGAGTGGACCTGGGGAGAGGAGGGCTACTGACCATGTGGAAACCACCTGAAGAGATGGGAGTGAGGAGCTCTACTGCACGGAGAGAGCCTGAGGGGGCAGGATTGAGGAGCTCCACAGCCGGGAATGCTTCTGCAGGAAGCATGATCTGCCTTGGAGTTGAGGCACCATTGTTGAGTCATGTGCAAGGGGTGGGGCCACCATCATGCCTCTCTCCCCACACACAAGCCCCTGCCTCCACAGGCACTGAGAGGGCCTCCCACCAGAGTGAGTGTGCACACTCCAGTCATTGCCACTTTGTCTCCCTCATGCCTGAGTGAGTGCATGCACCCCAGACTGTTGCTGCCTTCTGCCAACCCCTGCAGCCAAGGCACTAGAAGAGGATCACATCAGAGTGAGCCCATGAGCCCCAGTCATTGCCACCTTATCCCTCTCCTACCTGAAAGAGCACGTGCAGCCCAGTCAGTCACCACCTCTTGCCCCCCCACCTAAGTGAGAAATTGTGCCCACTCAGTGGCAGCCTTCCCCTGTTCTTGCCTGGGCAAGGAACAGAAGCCTGATGGTGGCCCACATGCAGAGGTGGGCCCAGAACAAAAGCTTAGCCCCAGGGGCTGTGCTACTATACTAAGGAAGAAGAACTGAAACCTCTCCATGCAGCTGCACAAGCCATGAATTAAGTCCCCATGATCAGATTGGTAAACCCAGCATTTTCAGAACATCTGGAAGGACAATGAGTGCTCCTACAACTGAGATGGGTTTAGCTTTAGCAGCTGTGGACTTGGGAGGCAAATACACGTGGGATTTGGACCAGGTAAGACTCTGAACTTCCCCACTGTGCCAACAGTGGGTCCAGAGACCTAGCTAAAGGTCTTGGAGGACCTCCTAGAGATGTGGGGGCTGGCGTGGCTCACTATGGGGACAAGGAACTAATAACAGATGTCCCAGGGAATTTGTTTTGTTTTGTTTTGTTGTCACAGTTGATTTATTTTATTTTATTTTTAATTTTAATTTTTAAAATTTTAAAATATATTTTTTACTTTGCTATTTTATTTTATTTTTTGTTTTGTATTTGTATGTTTTTTTCATTTTGTTATGTTTTGTTCACTTTTTTCCTGTATCTTTTTGTTGTCAGCGTTTTTCTTTTTTTCTTTTTTTTTCTTTTTTTGGATTCTTTGCTATTTTTTTGTTTGTTTTTTGTTTTTGTTAGTTTTGTTTTTATTGTTTGTTATGGTTTGGGAGATTTTCTATTTGGTTGGTTGTTTTCCTGTTTTCTTTGTATTTTTTCTTGTTTTGTTTTTATTTGTTTCTGTTTTTATTCTTTGTCTTGACTTTTCTGTGTTTGTTTTATATTCTTTTCTTTTTTTGACCATGCTGCAGAGCTTGTGGGGTCTTGGTTCCCCAGCCAGGATTGGGCATGAGCCCCTATGGTGGGAGTGTCGTGTCCTGGGTGCTGGAACACCAGAGAATTCCTGGCCTCAGGGAATATTAATAGGCATGAACTCTCCTGGAAGTCCCCATCTCTACACCAAAACCCAGCTTCACCCAACAGCCTGCAAGCTCCAGTGCTGGAATGCCACAAGCCAAACAACCAAAAAGAGCAGAACACAGCACCACCCATCAGCAGACAGGCTGCCTAAAGTCGTATTAACCTAACAGACACCCTCAAACACAAAGTTTGGTATGGCCCTGCCCATCAGAGGGACCAGCTCCCACCAACCAGATTTCAGGCACCAGTCCCTACCACCAGGAATCCTAAACAACCTCATCCCTCATGGGGCAGACACCAGAAGCAAGAGGAACTAACCCTGCAGCCTATGGAAAGGAGACCAAAAACACACTAAGTTATAAAATGAGATGACAAAAATATGTTGCAGATGAAGGAGCAATGTAAAAACCTACAAGACAAACTAAATGAAGAGGAGATTGGCAATTTACATGAAAAATAATTCAGAGTAATGATAGTAAAGATGATCCAAGTTCTCACAAAAAAGAATGGAGGCCTGGACCAGGAAAACAAACAAACAAACAAACAAACAAAAAAAGAACAAGGAATTAGAAGAACTGAAGAACAAACAAAAACTGTGATAAACAATACAGTAACTGACATGAAAAATACACTAGAAGGAATCAATAGCATAATAACTGAGGCAGAAGAATGGATAAGTGAGCTGGAAGATAGAAATATGGAAATCACTGTCACTGTTCATAATAAAGAAAAAAGAATGAAAAGAAATGAGGAGAGTCTCAGAAACCTCTGAGACAACATTAAACACACCAACATTTGAATTATAGGGGTCCCAAAAGAAGAAGAGAAAGAGGACGGTCTGAGAAAATATTCAGAGATTATAGTCAAATACTTCCCTAACATAGGAAAGGAAATAGTCACCCAAGTCCAGGAAGCACAGAGAGCCCCACTCAGAATAAACTGAAGGAGAAACACCTCAAGACACATATTAATTGAACTAACAAAAATTAAATACAAAGAAAAAATATTAAAAGAAGCAAGGGAAAAGCAACAATAGCATACAAGGAAATCCCCATAAGGTTATCAGCTGATTTTTTTGGCAGAAACTCTGCAGGCCAGAAGGGAGTGTCAGAATATATTTAAAATGGTGAAAGGGAAAAGCCTACAAGCAAGAACACTCTACCCAGCAGACTCTCATTCAGATTCAATGGAGAAATCAAAAGCTTTTCAATCAAAAGCTAAGAGAATTCAGCACCACCAAACCAGCTTTACAACAAATATTAAAGGAACTTCTGTAGGAGGGAAACAAAAGAGAAGAAAATGACCTACAAAAGCAAACCAAAACAATAAAGATGGCAATAGGAACATATATATGAATAATTACCTTAAATTTAAATGGATTAAATGTTCTGCCCAAATAAACAGACTGACTGAATGGATGCAAAAACAAGACCTGTATATATGTTGTCTACAGGAGACCCACTTCAGACTTAGGGAAACATACAGACTGAAAGTGAGGAGATTGAAAAATATCTTCCATGAAAATGGAAATCAAAAGAAAGCTGGAGTAGCAATACTCATATCAGATAAAATAGACTTTAAAATAAAGACTGCTACAAGAGATAAGGAAGGACAATGCATAATGATCAAGGGATCAATCCAAGAAGAAGACATGACAATTATAAAAGTTTATGAACCCAACATAGGAGCACCTCAATACAAAAGGCAAATGCTAACAACCATGAAAGTGGAAATTGACAGTAACACAGTAATAGTAGGAAACTTTAGCACCCCACTTACAGCAATGAACAGATCACCCGAACAGAAAAGAAAAAAGAAAAAACCTTAAGTGACACATTATATCAGATAGTCTTAATTGGTATTTATAGAATATTCTATCTGAAAGGGCAGAATACACTTTCTTCCCAAATGAAAGCAGAACATTCTCAGTGATAGATCACATCTTGTGTCACAAATCTAGCCTCAGTAAATTTAAGAAAATTGAAATCATATCAAGCACCTTTTCTTTTTTTTTTTTTTCAATATGGACCATTTTTAAAGTTGTTATTAAATTTATTACAGCATTGCCTCCATTCCAGGCTTTGGCCTTTTGGCTATGAGGCAGGTGGAATCCCAGATCCCAGACCAGGAATCAAATCCATATCCCCTGCATTAGAAGGTGAGGTCCCAAAGACTGAACTGTCAGGGAAGTCCCAGGCATCTTTTCTGACCACAGTGCTATGAGATTAGAAATCAATTAAAGGAAAAAAAGACTGTTACAAAAAAAACAAAACAAAAAAACACATGGAGGTTAAACAATATGTTACTAAATAATCAATGGATCACTGAAGAAATCAAAAGGGAAATTAAAAAAACAATACCTGGAGACAAATAACAACAAAAACATGACTATCCAAAACTTATGGGATGGAGCAAAAACAGTTCTAAGAAGGAAGTTCAGAGCAATACAATCTTACCTCAAGAAACAAGAAAAATCTCAAATAAACAACCTATCTTTACACCTAATGCAAGTAGAGAAAGAACAAACAAAACCCAAAGTTGTAGAAGGAAAGAGATCATAAAGATCAGAGCAGAAATAAATGAAAAGAAGCACAGAAAACAATAGCAAAGATCAATGAAACTAAAAGCTGGTTCCTTGAGAAGATAAATAAAATTGATAAACTTTTAGCCAGACTCATCAAGAAAAAAAGGGAGAGGACTCAAATCAATAAAATCAGAAATAAAAAAGGAGAAGTTACAAAAGACACCACAGAAATACAAAAAATCATGAGATTACTACAAGCAAATATACAAAAATAAAATGGACAATGTGGAAAAACGGACAAATTCTTCAAAAGGTACAACCTTCCAAGACTGAACTGGGAAGAAATAGAAAATATGCACAAACAAATCTAATCCTAAGTAGAGGGAAGAATGAAATGTCTCCCAACTGCAGCAGTAATCCTAAAACCTAATGACAACAGCAATAAAAGCAAAATTATAGTCCAATGTTCTTTTAAAGATGAAAAATGTGGGCGGTGGAAAGATGGCGGAGGAGTAAGACGCGGAGATCACCTTCCTCCCCACAAATACACCAGAAATACATCTACATGTGGAACAACTCCTACAGAACACCTACTGAATGCTGGCAGAAGACCTCAGACCTCCCAAAAGGCAAGAAACTCCCCACGTATCTGGGTAGGGCAAAAGAAAAAATTAATTAAAAACAGAGACAATAGAATAGGGACGGCACCTGCACCAGTGGGAGGGAGCTGTGAAGGAGGAAAGGTCTCCACACACTAGGAAGCCCCTTCCTGTTAAAATGACTTGACCATGGAAAACAGAGACCGCAGTTTTGTCCTAGTACTGTATATGAATGAAGAAGAGCACATAATAAAGGCATTAAGTGGATACAATAAATAATAAATTTCCTTGCCTACATTATCAAAGTAGTTTAGCAGGGAATTATGCAAGAGGAATTTGCCTGAACTAGATATAAGCTCTTACTTTCTTGTCTACTCTGATTAAACTCATACAAAACACTAATAATCATTTTCTGTAAATTAATTTTTAAAAAAGCATTATCTAACATAACATCCTGTGTATTCACTCTTTTTGTTTACCTACATTTACTCAATTTCTGAGATACAAAATCTAAACTCTATTTATAAGCAGCTTTATTTTATACTGTCATATAACCATCAAAATCAGTTTTATAATTTTCCTAGAATGCTCTCACAATACCCTTTTGTAGCCAAACCCATTTTCTCCTCCCACTGAGCCTCTAGTAATCACTGGTCAGTTTTCAGTCATTACAGTTTTATCTTTTGTGAATTTCATGTAACTAGGAGTGTTCCAATTTTCTGTTTGGTTTATTTCACTTAGTATAGTGCTCAAGAGATTCAGCCATATATCAAAATTAATTCATTTTAATTGATATGCAATATTCCATTCAATGATTAGGCCACATTTTGATAACCCATTCAACATTTGGTGGAGATGTGGCCAAGATGGCAGAATAGGAAGACCCTAAACTCACCTCTCTGATGGACACAAAAGAATTACAAATACTTACAGAGCAACTATATATGAGAATGACTTGAAGACAAGCAGAAAAGATTTTGTACAACTAAAGACATAAAGATGGAAGCACAAGAAAGGCAGGAGGAGCAGAGACATAATATAGTCAGGACCCACAAGCCTGGGTTGGTGATCCACAAACAGGAGGAATATCAGATTATAAAGTTTTTCCCCAAAGATTGTTTTGACCCCCACATGGACTCCCAGGCCCAAGAGTCCTGCATTGGGAAGATGAGCCCCGAGAACATCTGGCTTTGAAAATCAGAAGGGCTTATGTTTAAGAGAGCAAGAGGGCTGTAGGAAACTGAGATCTGCTCTAAAAGGGCATGCACAACATCTCACACACTCTGAGTCTCAATGCAGAAGCAGTAGCTTGAAAGGATCCTGGGTCATACCCACTGTTAATCTTGGAGAGACTCCTGGAGAGGTAAGAGGCAACTGAGACCCCCCTGGGAATGGAGACCCTGGCAGCAGCCATTTTGGGGAGCTCATTCTACTGTGATAACACAAGAACTGGCAAGCGGCATTTTGGAATGTTCCCTCTAACCAATTAGTGATAAGAATTCAGCCCTTGCCTTCAGCAGGCCAGCATCACTCTGCAGAACCCCAGGCCACATAGACAGGTGCACGGTGATCAATCTTAGGCCTCTAGTAGACCTGCAGCCACTGCGTGAGGCACAGCCTCAGTCAACCAGGTCGGGAGCCAGCTCCATCTACTAGTGCACCCACAATAGTCAGCCCTGCTACAACAGAGAGCTCACACTGCCCACATAGGTGGAACCTCTAGAACATATAGCTCTGGTATCAGAGGGGAGTGTGCTGCTGGGCCTTATAAGATGTCTCCTGCATAAGGCACATCTCCAAGATAGGGATATATAACCAACCTACCTAACATATAGAAGTAAACAGAACTGGGCAAAATTATAAGACAGAGAAATATGTTCCAAATGAAGCAACAAAACAAAACCTTAGAAAAAGAACTAAACAAAGTGAAGATAAGGAATCTAACTGATAAGAAGTTAAAGATAATGACCATAAACATGCTCACTAATCTGGCAGAAGAATGGATGATGAACACAGTAAGAATTTCAAAAAAGAGTTAGAAAATATTAAGAAGAAACAAACAGAACTGAAGAACATAGTAATTGTAAAAAGTACACTAGAAGAAATCAAGAGTGGATCATATGACACAGAAGAAAGATCAGCAATATATAAGAATTTAAAAATGAGCAGTTTAAGAAACCTCTGGGACATCATCAAGTACACTAACATTCATATTATAGGGATCCCAGAAGGAGAAGAGAAAGAGAAAAAGGAAGAGGACTTATTTGAAGGATGGATAACTAAAAATGTCCTTAACCTGGGGATGGAAACAAAAGTCTTAGTTCAGTAAGCACAGTCTTAAACAAGATGAACCCAAAGAGGTCCACACCAAGACACATTATAATCACAAAAATTAAAGACAAAGAGAGAAACTTAAAAGCAGAAAGAGAAAAGGAAAGAGATACATACAAAGGAACTCCAATGAGACTATTAGCTTACTTTTCAGCAGAAATTTTGCAGACCAGATGGGATTGATAAAATACATTTAAAGTGATAAATGGGGAAAAGCTACAATGAAGAACACTCTACCCAGCCAGGCTTTCATTCAAATTTGATGGACAGATCAAAAGTTTTACTGACAATCAGTAGCTAAAAGAGTTCAGCACCACTAAACCAGATTAACAAGAATTGTTAAAGGAAATTTTCTAAGCAATAAAGAAAAGGCCACAGCTAAAAACATGAAAACTATGAAAGGAAAAATCACATTGGTTAAGGCAAATATACAGTAAAGTTAGTAATTTAGACACAGGTAATGCTACTTAGGAAAGTTAAAGGACCAAAGCAGTAAAATAGTCTATAACACAATGGGCAGATATGACATATGCAAAACAAAATAAAATATGACACAAAAACATTAAACATGACTGCAAGGGAGTGAAAATGTAGAAGGCTGAGAATGCATTTGAACTTGAGATCAACTACTTAAAATAAATACATACATACACACACACACACACACACACACACACACACACACATACACACACTCACAGGTTGCTATACATGAACCTCACGGTAGCCACAAACCAAATACCTATAACAGCTACACACATAAAATAGAGAAAAGTAATCCACATATAACACTAAAGATAGTTACATCACAAGTGAAGAGAGCAAAAGAGGACAAAAGGAAAAATGCAAAACTATAAAACCAACAAGAAAACAAGTAATAAAAAGTCAATAAGTACATACCTATCAATAATTACTTTAAATGTAAAAAGGCTAAATGCTCCAATCAAAAGGCATAGAGTGGCTAAATAGATACGAGAAATGGCCCATCTATGTGCTGCATATAAGAGACTCACTTCAGATCTAAAGACACAAACACACTGAAAGTCAGAGGATGAAAAAATATATTCCATGCACATGGAAATGAAAAGAAACCTGGAGTAGCTATACTTATATCAGACAAAATAGACTTAAAACAAAGACTGTAATGAGTATGGAGGTTCCTGAAAAAACTAAAAATAGAACTACCATACGACCGAGCAATCCCACTACTGGACATATACCCTGAGAAAACCATAATTCAAAAAAAGTCATGTACCAAAATGTTCATTGCAGCTCTATTTACAATAGCCAGGACATGGAAGCAACCTAAGTGTCCATCAACAGATGAATGGATAAAGAAGGTGTGGCACATATATACAATGGACTATGACTCAGGCATAAAAAAAAATGAAATAGTTATTTGTAATGAGGTGGACGGACCTAGAGTTTGTCATACAGAGTGAAGTAAATCAGAAAGAGAAAAACAAATACCATATGCTAATGCATATATATGGAATCTAAGAAAAAAAAAGTCTTGAAGAACTTAGGGGCAAGATGTGAATAAAGACACAGACCTACTAGAGAATGGACTTGAGGATATGGGGAGGGGGAAGGGTAAGCTGTGACAAAGTGAGAGAGTGGCATGGACGTATATACACTATCGAATGTAAAATAAATAGCTAGTGGGAAGCAGCCGCATAGCACAGGAAGATCAGCTCAGTGCTTTGTGACCACCAAAAGGGGTGGGATAGCAAGGGTGGGAGGGAGGAAGATGAAAGAGGAAGAGATATGGGAATATATATATATATATATATATATATATATATATATATATGTATAGCTGATTCACTTTGTTATAAAGCAGAAGCTAACACACCATTGTAAAGCAATTATACTCCAATAAAGATGTTAAAAAAAAAACTGCAATGAGGGACAAAGAAGGAAATTACATAATGATAAAGTGGTCAATCATGAGGGTTCCCTTTTCTCCTCTTCCTTGTCAACACTTGTTGTATTTTTGATAATAGACATTCTGACAGGTGTGAGGTGATAGCTCATTGTGATTTTGATTTGCATTCCCCTGGTGATTAGTGATGTTGAACATCTTTTCATGTGCTAGTTGGCCATGTGCATGCCCTCTTTTGCAAAATGTCTATTCAGGTTTTCTGCCCATTTTTTTTAATCTTTTTTTTTTTTTTGGATTCTGAGTTGTATGAACTGTTTATATATTTTGGATCTTAACCCTTTATTGGTCATATCATTTGCAAATATTTTCTCCCATTCAGTAAGCTGTCTTTTCATTTTATTAATGGTTGCCTTTGATATGCAAAAGCTTTCAAGTTTAATTAATTCCCATTTGTTTATTTTTGCTTCTATATCATTTTATTTAGGAGACAGATCCAAAAAATATTGCTAAGATTTATGTCAGAGTGCTCTGCCTATATTTTCTTCTAGGATTTTATGGTTTCTGGTCTTACATTTAGGTCTTTAACCCATTTTGAATTTAATCCATTTTGAGTCTTACATTTAGGTCTTTAATCCATTTTGAGTTTATTTTGTATATGGTGTTAGAGAATGTTCTAATTTCAATATTTTATATGTAGCTGTTTAGTTTTCCCAGAAGCATTTATTGAACAGACTATCTTTTCTCCATTGTATATTCTTGCCTCCTTTGTCATAGATTAACTGACCACAATTATGTGGGTTTATTTCTGGGCAGTCTGTATTTTTTTTCTCATTGATATATGTATCTGTTTTGGTGCCAGTACCATACTATTTTGATTACTCTAGTTTTGTAGTGTAGTCTGAAATCAGGAAGCATGATCCCTCCAGCTCTGTTCTTCTTTCTCAATACTTTTTTGGCTATTTACGGTCTTTCATTGTTTCCAAACAAATTTTAAAATTATATGTACTAGTTCTCTATCAAAGAGGAAATTTAAAAAAAATTCCTGGAGACAAAATGGAAACAAAACTACCCAAAATCTATGAGAGGCAGCAAAATCAGTTCTAAGAGGCAATTTTATAGTGATACAAGTCTACCTCAAGGAACAACATATACCTCAAATAAACAAAAACCTATATAAAAACCTAAGGGAACTAGAAAAAGAAGAAACAAAACCCAAAGTTACTACTAAGAAAGAAATCATAAAGTTAAAAGCAGAAATAAATAAGTTAGAGACTAATAACATAATAGAAAAGACCAATGAAACTAAAAACTGGTTCTTTGAAAAGATAAATTGATAAACCAAACTCATGAAGAAAAAATAAGTGAGAGCTCAAATCAATAAAATCAGAAATGAATAAGAAGTTACAAACAACACTACAGAAATACAAAGAGCCATAAGAGATTACTATAAAAAAGTATATGCCAATAAAGTGGACAAAATAGAAGAAATGGATAAATTCCTAGAAATGTACAATCTCCCAAGACTGAATCAGAAAGAAATAGGAAATCTAAACTGATTGATACCAGTAATTAAATCAAATCAGTAACAAAAAAAAGTACTTCTAACAACAACAAAAGTCCAGGACCAGATGACTTCACAGGTGAACTGTATCAAACATTTAAAGAATTAAAACCTATTCTTCCCAAACTCTTCCCAAAAGATTGAAGAAATAGGAATGCTTCCCAACTGATTCTATGATAACAGAATCACCCTGATAACTTCACCCTGATAGCAAAACCAGACAAAGACACCACAAAAAAAGAAAAATTACAGGCTAATATCACTAATTAATATAGATGCAAAATTCCTCAAAAAATATTAATAAATCAAATTCAACAATATATTAAATGGTTACACCCTATCATCAAGTGAGATTTATCCCAGGGATGAAAGATGTTTCAATATCCACAAATCAATAAATGTCATACACCACATTAATCAAGTAAAGAATGAAAAGTATATGATTATCTCCATAGAAGCAAAAAAACTTTCGACAAATAACTCATACAATTCAACAACAAAAAACCAACAATCCCATTAAAAATGGGCATAAAAAGCATTTGACAAATTTCAAATGACAAAAGCTCTCAACAAAATGGATGTAGAAGGAACATACCTCAACATAATAAAGACCATATATGACAAACCCACAGTCAACATCATACTCAATGGTGAAAAGCAGAAAGAATATCTTCTAAGATCAGGAACAAGGCAAGGATGCCCCTTCTTTTCAATTATATTTAAAATATTATTGGAAGTCCTAGGCACAGCAGCCAGACAAGAAAAGGAAATAAGAAAACTCCAAATTGGAAAGGAAGAAATAAAATTGTCACTGTTTGCAGATGACATTTTACTATATATAGAAAATAGAAAATCCTAAAGACACCACCAAAAAACTATTAGAACTAATAAATGAATTCAGTAAAATTGCCAGATATCAACTTAATATACAGAAATCTGTTACATTTCTGTATACTAATAATGAAGTTTCAGAGAGAGAAATCAAGGAAAAAAACCCATTTACAATTGCATCAAAAAGAATAAAATATGTAGAATAAATCTAACCAAAGAGGTAAAAGACTTGTACTCTGAAAACTATAAAATATTAATGAAAGAAATTAAAGATGACACAAACAAATGGAAAGATATACCATGCGCAAAGATTGGAAGAATTAATATTTTTAAAATGATCACACTACCCAAGGCAATCTACAGATTCAGTACAATTCTTATCAGAGTACAAATGGCATTTTTCACAGAAATAGAAAACATAGTTCTAAAATTTATATGGAAACACAAAAAAACCCTGGGTAGCCAAAGTAATATTGAGAAAGGAAAACAGGTGGAGGCAACATGTACTCTGATTTTAAACTATACTACAAAGCTGCTGTAATCAAAACATTATGGTATTGGCACAAAAGCAGAGACATAGATCAATGGAACAGTACAGAGAGTCCAGAATAAACCTATACAGATATGGTAAATTATGTGGTCAACCTCTTCAAAAGTAGTGTTGGGAAAACTGGACAGCTACATGAAAAGAATCAAACTGAACTACTTTACCACACAATATACAAAAATAAACTCAAAATAGATTAAAGCCTTCAATGTTGGACCTGAAACCACAAAACCCTCAAAAGAAAACTTAGCGAGTATACTCTTTGACATCAGTCTTAGCAACATATTTTTGCATATGTCTTCTCAGGCAAAGGAAACAAAGGCAAAAAAATAAGCAAAATGGGATTACATCAGCCTTAAAAGCTTTTGCACAGCAAAGGAAGCTATCAACAAAACAAAGAGGCAGTCCACTGAATGGAGAAAGTATTGGAAAACAATATATCTGATATGGGGATAATATCCAAAATACGCAAAGAATTCATACAACTCCACATTAGAAAAACAAGCAACCTGATGAAAAATGGACAGAAGACCTGAATAGACATTTTTCCAAAGAATACATACAGATGGCTAACAGGCACATGAAAAGATGCTCAACATTCCATGATTATCAGGGAAATGCAAATCAAAGCCACAATGAGCTATCACTTCACACCTGTCAGAATGGCTATTATCAAAAATACAACAAATGACATGTGTTGGCAAGGATGTGGAGAAATGGGAACCCTTGTGCACTCTTGATAAGAATGTAAATTCTTACTCTGTTATAAAGCAGAAACTAACACACCATTGTAAAGCAATTATGCCCCAATAAAGATGTTAAAAAAAAAAAAAAAGATGAAAAATGCAACAGTCAAATAAGATTAGAGAAAACTGCAATTAGAAACACTGTAATGAAGACCTCAGGAAAGTAAAGCAACCAGCTTGTTATAAGGGAAAACTTAAATCATTATATATCAACATGATTAGTCAGGATAAGTATATAATTTTTGCAGTGTCGTTTAATATCTCTCATTTAATTAATTTAATTTTATTGTATTTCTTATTAAAAACTAAGAAACAGCAAAAAATGTTATAACCATAATATCACTGCCCAGAGATAAGTGTAATACACAAATACGTGTGTATTATATCCTTCCAGATTTTTATCTACAGTATATAATATGTAATAATATATACAGTGTATCATCTTGCATTTGCCCACCAAATTCCCTCTATTGTTCGGCATCCTGCTGTCTAAAGCTAGGAGATCAGCTGGAGGGAGGAAAGTTAGGTGAAGAAATTGGTTACACTGATTTCTTCGCTGTGTGGACTTGACTGTATCCCACAATAGTTGGTCACTGCTCCTCTCAAGATGGTCTGTTCTACATAACTCTATTTCTTTAAGGGATCAGGTTATTTCTTTGCTAATATTTCTGCATAATGAATTACTCAAGTTAGCATCTGAAAATGATAAGCACTTATTAACTCACAATTTATGTGAATCAGGAATAGACTGGTTTGGTTTGGATTGGTTTGCATGGGTGCCTCCGGCTCAGTCTTTCATGAGGTTGAAGCCAATCTGTTGGACAGGGTTTCAGTCATCAAGACTTAAATCCTCTACCAAGTTCTCTCTTGTGGCTGTTGTTAGCCTTCAGATCCTTGCCAGCTTTTGAACTGAGGTTATCAGTTCCTCAGCATGCCATGTGGGCCTCTCCATAGGGCTGATCAGAACATGGCAGTTTGCTTCCTCCAGATCACGTGATAAGAGAGAAAGAGTGAGAGTGAGCAAGAAAGAACCAAAATGAAAGCTACAGTCTTTTCAAACCTAATCTTTGTTGTGATAACCCCTCACTTCTTCTGTATTCATTCATTCAAGTGAGCCACAAAGTATAGCCCACATTCATGGGGAAAGGGATTAATTACATAGGGTGTGAATACCAGGGGTAAGGATTATCAAGTGTTATTTCAGAGGCTGACTACCATTCCTCTCTTTACATCTCACTAGGACAGTGCATGGTGACCACTCAGGTGATGCCATCCCTGGCTTCCTGTACTATTCCACCTGCCTCAGCTATATTTCACATATTTTTACACTAAATTCATTTGCTTTATTCAAATAGGAGGTGCCATCCATTTCCTGGTGGATCTTGACTGACAGAGTAATATTATATTTATACATAGAATTTCATGTAGGATCTTGCATTTTATTAAATATACATAAACAGTTTTATTAAAAAAAGGCTGATGTGGTAAAACTACTTACAAACTGTTTATTAAAACTGCTTTTAAGCTTATGTTTATTTCACTTAACTATATATTGTGAACTTTTTACATGTCAATTAATATTCTTTTTCTTTTTTTTTGTGGTACGCGGGCCTCTCACTGTCGTGGCCTCTCCCGTTGCAGAGCACAGGCTCCAGACACGCAGGCTCAGCGGCCATGGCTAATGGGCCCAGCCGCTCCACGGCATGTGGGATCTTCCCAGACCTGGGCACAAACCCGTGTTCCCTGCATCGTCAGTTGGACTCCCAACCACTGTGCCACCAGGCCCAATATTCTTCATATTATTAAATAGTAGGATGATATTTCATAGATGTTCAGGTATTAATTTAATTTTAAAAATTTATTGAAATATGCTTGATTTACAATGTTGTGTTAGTTTCAGGTGTACAACAAAGTGATTCAGTTATATATACATATATATAAATATATTTATTCTTGTTTTACATTCTCTTCCATTATATGTCATTACAAGATATTGAGTATAGGTCTCTGTGCTATACAGTAGGTCCTTGTTGATCATCTATTTTATGTACAGAAGTTTGTATATTTTAATCCCAAACTCCTAATTTATCTCTCCTCCCTTACCCTTTTGTTTTCTATGTCTGTGAGTCTCTTTCTGTTTTGTAAATAAGTTCATTTGTATCATACTTTTAGATTCCACATATAAGTAATATCACATGATATTTGTCATTGACTTACTTCACTTAATATGATAATGTCCATCCATTTTGCTACAGATGGCATTATTTCATTCTTTTTATGGCTGAGTAATATTCCATTGTGTATATACACCACATCTTCTTTATCCATTCATCTGTCGATGGACACTTAAGTTGCTTCCATGTCTTGGCTATTGTAAATAGTGCTTCTGTGAACATGGGAGTGCATGTATCTTTTTGAGTTATGGTTTTCTCTGGATATATGCCCAGAGTAGAATTGCAGAATCATATGATAGCTCTATTTTTAGTTTTAAAGGAACTTCTATACTGTTCTCCATAGTGACTATACTAAGTTTTACTCCCAACAACAGTGTTGGAGGGTTCCTTTTTCTCCACACTCTCTACAGCATTTATTATTTGTAGACTTTTTGATGATGGCCATTCAGACCAGTGCGTTGATACCTCACTGTAGTTTTGCTTTGCGTTTCTCTAATAATTAATGATGTTGAGCAACTTTTCATCTGCCATTTGTTTACCTGTATGTCTTCACTGGAGAAATATCTATTTAGATCTTCTGCCCTTTTTTTGTGTGTGTGTGGTACACGGCCTCTCACTGTTGTGTCCTCTCCCATTGTGGAGCACAGGCTCTGGACACACAGTCTCAGTGGCCATGGCTCACGGGTCCAGCCGCTCCATGGCATATGGGATCTTCCTGGACTGGGGCATGAACCCATGTCCCCTGCATTGGCAGGCAGACTCTCAACCACTGCACCACCAGGGAAGCCCTTCTGTCCATTTTTTGATTTTTTTTTTTTTCTTTTTTGTTGAGCTGTATGAGCTCTTTGTATACTTTGTATCAGGTAATAATTTAACCAATTCCTCCTATAAGACATCTAATTTGATTCCAGAATTTTTATCTTATATTAAGTAAAACATTGGTAAATATGGAAGTGAAATTTCTGGGTCAGAGGGTAATGCATATTTAAAGCTTATGGTATGTAGAACAAAACTGGCTTGAAAAAAGAGTTTTCTAATATACTTTTCAACTAATAGAAAGCATGACTCTTTTCACATACTATTCATGGTATTACATATTATCCTTCTTTAATATTTATCACTTTGATATTTCAAACATCTTATTGTTTTAATTTTTTGATCTTAATTTCTTATTATTATAAGGTTGAACAATTTTCATATAAGGTATTTATATGTTTTATATATTAGTAAATTATATGTAATTTATTTTATTAATTTGCAAATGTTTTCATTTACTGACAATATATATCTTTGTCACATTTTTTGATAATATGTTCATCCAGGTTTCATTTTGTCTTTCCTCTTGATTTTATGTGTCTCTGTCAAAATGTCTTTGAACTTTTTGAAGTTCAAGTCTGTTAATCTGTCATTTATAGTTTATACCTTCATATCTCTATTTCAAACTTAATAACTTTTGTTCTTCAAAAAATTATAAAAATATTCACTTATGTTTCCTTCTAGTATGTTTATCATTTAATTTAGGGAAACTAAATCTTTAAGATTGGTCTTTATTAAAAATCATCACCAACTACCCCGTTGCTGATGTTAGAGAATTGGGAGTTTTTGCAAAACCGTAATTCTCCCTCATCTCTCTTTCCCACATCTGATAAAGCTCAGGTGTGCTCAAATCTGTAGTGGTTTTTATTTGTTCATTTTTGTTTGTTTGTTTTTTAGTGGAGATGATGTAATACAAAAAGCTAATGTGAAATGACTTTTTGACTTGTGTGTACTTTTAGCATGAGTGATGACCATTTATTGTGTTAAACTACTGAAATATCTGTGTTGATTGTTACTGCTACATAACATTTTCTATTCTAATAGTAACAATTTAATCACAGGGCAATTTAAAGCAAAGTCTCCTTAAATATTCACATAAGAAAATGGGGATTTATTTCCAAATATTTTTAGGAATGTAAAACACATGGCTGACTAATCAAAACTCTTCAGGCTACTAATAAACAAAATGAATGTCACATCTTCCACTGAAGCAAACTGCTGAGTGACAACATTAAGGAACATTAAGATTAATTTTATAAGTTTTTCAATCAACTCTATAAATATTCATATAGCAAAAGAGTATAATCCGTTATTTTTGACACTCTACAGTGTCCTGAATTCATAACTTGCAGTTGAAGTCTGTTCACAGATATGCTTTAGGTAAGGTGAAGTTCAACTCTTGGTAGTTGGCGTTCTTTCCTGTTGCATGTACCTAAATTCACATTATCCATCTGAGAGACTGGGTTCCTACTGAGAGTAAAGAATTTCCTATCTATGACCAAGACAGAAAATTCTCCTCAGCTATTTCAGTGAAACGTGAAAATAAAGTTCAGGTTTGCCATCCAGAACAAGAACAGATTTAGAAGAACAAGTACGTTTTGCTCAGGAAGAGCTCTGAGGTTAGTTGCTAGCATGACTATCAAGTAGCTTGGGTCTTCTGTGTGGCTAGCTGCTGCTGATTTAAATGGTCATGATAAGTAGTGAGACTAGAGTGTTGGGTAATGTTATGTCAGGAATACAGATATGATAAGAGTATCTAAAATATTTGGGCTTAACCAAATAATCAACATGATGAGTGGGGACAGCAGTTTAATTTTCATATCTACTTGTAAACATGAACTAGGGCAAATTCCTTATTTTTTATGCCTCCGATAAACAGCAATTCAATCTAGTTAGTTTTCATCATACTATTTATTTTCAGATGGAGTATCTGAAAACTATACAGAATCAGCATCTGATAGTAGTAACAGAGAAATAAACTACTAATTAAGTTATCCTGTTTCATTTCATAAATGATGCTTTAAGGAAAATGCAGTAATGCTAAAATATTACCCTGTATGGTCCCAAATGAGTCTATGAGTAGCTTAGATATTGTTAGTTTTGGTGATCTTTCCTGGACTATATATTACTTAGATAATTGATCTAGCTGTTTATAGATACTTCCCCCATAATAACACTGTCCTTTATAAATAAAATATTAGCCACACATATAATATTATAATTTTAAATGTTCCATTAGCCATACTAAAAAATGTAACAAGGAGGTGAAGTTAATTTTCATACACCTGATTTAACTGAATACATCCAAAATTCTATGTTAATACTTAATCAATATAAAACTATTAATAATTTATTTTATTATTTTAAAAAGTTTTTGTGGGTGGTGATCCATTGTATGTTTTACAACTGTAGCACAGCTAAATTTGGGCAGACTGCATTTCAAGTGCTCAATAACAACACATGGAAAGCAGTTACCTTATTGGACAGTATAATTACATCTTTTCCTTTATTTTATTCCTTTCTTTATTAATCCATACTAGACACCCTAAACTGACATTTATTTTCTACATTTTCCTTTATGCCATCAAGCTGTGACAATGTGAGAGAGTGGCATGGACATATATACACTACCAAACGTAAAATAGAGAGCTAGTGGGAAGTAGCCGCATAGCAGAGGGAGATCAGCTTAGGTGGCTTGTGACCACCTAGAGGGGTGGGATAGGGAGGTTGGGAGGGAGGGAGATGCAAGAGGGAAGAGATATGGGAACATATGTATATGTATAACTGATTCACTTTGTTATAAAGCAGAAACTAACACACCACTGTAAAGCAATTATACTCTAATAAAGATGTTAAAAAAAAGATAATTTTCTTGTCTGTACAGCTGCCCTGGTCCACAGTTTTTATTGGAATATTTAGTATTTTTTAAAATGCACTTCTAGCATTATTGAAGAATTAACATGTAATAAACTGTACAAAGTATATAATTTGATAAGTTTTGACATATTTATATACCAGAGAAACCATCAAAAAATCAATATCTCCCCCCATATCATTCCTTCAAATACCTTTGTAATCTCACTGTACGTGCCTTTCCCATTTTCCCCTCTCCAGGTTCTGCTTCCTGTTAGTGCACATTACTTCACATTTCCTAAAGTGTTATGTAAGTGGAAACATACGTTATATACTTGGTTTTTGTCTGCCTTATTTTGGAGTGAGTACCTTTTACACTTCTACTTTATATTATTTTTGGCTTACCAATTATAATATACTTTTTGTTATTATTGTGATTGATATTGGTTTACAGTATATATTTTAAACTAAATTTCAGTGATATCATATCACTTCGTGTATATTTAAGAAACTTACAATATACTTCCATTTCTTCCTTCTTAACCTTTATACTCTTGTAACATACACCAAAACATTGATATTATTTTGTTTAAATGGTCATCTTTTTGAAAGATTTCAATAATAAGAACAGAATTATATATGTGAAACCATGTCTTTGCCATTTTTGTGCTCTTCATTTCTTTGGATAGATCTGTAACTCCATTTAGTATCATTTAGGTTCTTCCTGAAGGAGTTTCTTTAACATTTCTTGTAGTGCTAGTCTGCTGATAGTGAATTCTTTCAGAACATATTTTTATTTTACCTTTGTTTCTGAAAGATATGGGTGTAGAATTCTAGGCTAGCATTTATTTATTTCAGTGATTTAATAATTGTTGCTCCAATGTCTTCTTGCTTGAACTGTTTCTAACCAAATCTGCGTACATCTTGTGTTTGTTGGAAAGTATGCAGTGCATCTTTTCTCTGGCTGCTATTAAAATATTTCTCTTTATCCCTTGTTTTGAGTGATTAAATTTTGATATACTTTGATGAGATTTTCTTCACGTTTCTTGTGCTTGAGATTTGTTGAGCTTCTTGTATCTATGGACTTACATTTTTCATTGAATTTAGAGATTTTTGGCCATTATTTATTCAAATGTTTTTTCCTCACTAGTGTTCTAACTACCCCTCCGCCTCCATATAGTTCACCTCAAGAAAGAGATGCTAAGTGGATTCATCTCTTCTAAGACATTCACTTACTGGACAGAATTTTTCAGGAGTGTAGGGTGAACATACAGAACCTACTGTCTTCCCCTCCCTCCCCTCACCCTGTCTCTTTCTCTTTCATTTTTCTTTTTTTGTGAAATATAGTGCTCTCATCCACAGGTGGTCAGTTAGTGCCTGGGACTTTCAGATTAGAAGAAAATCTGCTTGGGTCTTGAGCCTAAATTAATGATCCAACTTAGTTTCACCAGTGTTTCTTGCTTTAGGAGTTACTGCCACTCATTTTACAATACTATGGTGGTTTGATTTCCTATTTAATATTTCCTTTAGTGTGTATAACTTCATTGGGTATCTTGTGTGTAAGAAATAAGCCATATTTGAGAATTCCTGAATTTTCCAGGTAAACATCAGTGAAATTCATTCAACATCTCAAGGAGAGGATAAAGCATCAATAGGAAGTAAGGGAGCATGAAAAAGTATATTAAATTTGGAACACTAAATTTACATTTTATGTTTGAGAAAAGGAATATTTGGGGAGTTACTTGAAACAAAATTAAAGAGGTATTGAGGAAATTAATTTTATTCATAATGTTATGAGAACTATTAAATTAGTATCATGGTAAGGATATTATAGTATTCAGATGAGAAATAATGATGAAACTAATAAAAGCAATAACTGAAAAATTTTAAAAAGAGACACTATTTGAGATATGAGATATTAATGAGTTAACATTTGCAAGTTTGATTTGTGTGGATAGTGACAGAGAATAATGCTCAGCTTGCTGGCTTGGACATATGGGTGTATGTTGATACTATTGATGGTCAGAGCTGGTACACAAATATTAGGCAACATTTGTGTGTGCTCCAGAGTCACGTGGATGTACAAAGGTTCGTGTGCAATTTTTATTTTGTTAGCTTTAATAATATCCATTTGATCCCACTTAAGAAAACATATTATAATGTAAGTGAATAGAGGATTTTTATTATAAGGACTTCCTTGAATCTCTTCTAAACAATTTGTAAATTTTAGTATTTTATTGGTTACAAATTATTTGTGAAATTTCTTGCAGCCTATGGAAACAGGCCAATATGTTATTTCATCACCAAATTCGAAATTATGGTCTCCTCACTTGTCTCTTTACCTCAAGCCTAAGTTGATTCATTACTAACCTCTAATGTGGCCAGACTTATCATCCTAAAAATGCTGATGATGTATCTTTCTGCTGGATTTTTAGGCCAATAGTTTAAAATAATAACATCTAGGTATATATGTACCTTCAAAATACGCTCAATCTACAATTACAGCCTCATTTTGGGACATCTTCTTGTACGATATTTCCAAGATATTATAGATCCCTTTGCAACTCCATTCCTTTGCACATGTTCTTGCTTTTGACTGGAAAAATACATATTACTTTAATTTCCTTAGTGAGAATGAAATGATCTACAATTAACCATTCACACTTATGCACAAGCACCTATTAAAATATGCTTAAATTATTAAAATACACAGCAGCACATTTAATTGTAATTTATCTGTTTCCACCTGTATCTTGTGATTGAAAATTTGGGCTTCTCAAAAAGAATTTGAGGGCTTCCCTGGTGGCGCAGTGCTTGAGAGTCCTCCTGCCGATACAGGGGACACGGGTTCGTGTCCCGGTCTGGGAAGATCCCACATGCCACGGAGTGGCTGGGCCCGTTGAGCCATGGCCTCTGAGCCTGTGCGTCTGGAGCCTGTGCTCCACAATGGGAGAGGCCACAACAATGAGAGACCCACGTACCGGAAAAAAAAAAAAAAAAGAATTTAAATCTTATTCATCATTACAGTTCAGTTATTGTAATTGTCAGGGTCAACATAGGCTCAATAAATTGAGTGGATGAAATACAATAGTAATTGAAAATGTTACAATTGTCTACATAATTTTTGATGCTTTTGGCTACAATATCTATGAATTAGTGAGGAATGTTCAAGTACCTAATGCTAATCATCAAGTCATTCTATTACTTTTTATTTCTGTCAATTTTTACATTTTGGCACTCTGGTTATTAGTTCTTACATATTTTGAATTGTTATGTCTTCTAGAGTAATTGTCCTTGGCCCTTTTATAGTTTTGAAATATGTCTTCCTGCCTTAAACTATAGTTTTTCTTAAAGGAATTCCAACTTTCTTATGATTTGAGTTTGCATAGCTTATTTTCCCTTTGTATTTAAATTCCATATAATTCCACATATATTTACTTAATATTTAAAATACTTTTCTTACAAACTTCATAGTTAGGACTTAATATTTTATCCACTCTGACACTTTCTGCTTGTTAATTCACTTTCTTATTCTTTTTATATTTGATATAACAAATATGATTGGGTTTGTTTACTATCCTGCTTTTGTTTTGTATTGCCTTTATATTTTTTGTTCCATTGGCTCTATGATGTGTGAAAAAAAATTTATGTAAAGTATGCCTCATCCTTCCCTATAAAACTAAACAAAATTACTATCTTCACTGTTCTTGAAACTGTGGACAATTTCCTGACCCAAATGTTCTTTTGATTATAAACGCACTTCTACCACATAGCTTATAAACATGTCTCCAAGGAGATGAAAAGCATATTTTACCTCAAAGGCCTGAAAAATTGTAAACATGTGAGTCCATATACTGATAAGCAGTAAGTTGTTTGTGAGAGCTTGTTTGCTGGTGCTGAGATAACAAGTGGCTTCCTTGTCCAAAAGAGATAAGCGCCTGCTGTAACCCCAATATTACAGATGACTTACAAAACCTGTGATTTAATGTATGAGGTGACTTTGAGTATAACCAATCAGAATTGGATGATACAACTATGAATTAATAGAATAGAAGGGTTTATTACTGCCCAAGCCTTCCTGTGAGCATGCAAACTCAGAGACCAGATTATATAGAACATTGATTTGTCATGGACTCCCAGAGTATCTCTCAAGTGCACTAAGCTGACTGGTGGACCAGTAAATAAAACCCATTAGATAGCTTCAACTGCTGATTCAGATCTAAGTGACCTACATGCAAGCAGAGGTCTCTAGACACACCAGATATTATCAAGTAGCAAAAAAGGGAGACTTGCAGGAAAGGCAGCATGTGCATTCTTGCCCTCCCCCTTTTCTTGTTTGCAGTTGACATATAGCTTATTGAAGAGTTTATTTAAGCTAAGTGTTAGTGTGTTCAGTGCAATTTTTTTCAGTACTACTTTCTCAGAAATACCTTGAAACCAAGGATTGATTTTGATCTTCATATGCTTTGACTCAGAATAAAAAGACCTGATTTATATATCTCCTTTTAAAAATATTATAAGCAGTTGCTCTACTGATTATAGTATGCATCCTTAACCTATTGCTCTTATCCTAGAATTAATATTTACCACTTCAAATATAATGTAAGTCATTTACATTTTTTTCTCCCAATTTTTGTGCTAATATGCTAAATATTTTACATCTATTTCATGAGCACCATAATACATGTTTATTACTGTTGCTTCAATTATATTTTCAAAACATCAATTTTTATGGTATAATTTATATACATTAAGACTTAACGATAAAAACTGAGAAAAAAATAGTTTTTTATATTTGCCCATATTATATTTCTGATATTTTCCCTTCCTTCCTATAGACTTAAATTTCCACCAGGTATCTTTTCCTTCAGCTTGAATAACTTCTCTAATATTTCTGCAGAGAAGATCTGCTAGTGATAAAAACTCTCAGCTTTCACTTGTCTACAATTTTTTTTATGTTGCACTTATTTTTAAAGAAGGTTTCACTGAATATAAAATTCTAGACAATTCTTTAAAAAAAAAAAGACCTTTAAAGATGCCATTCCACTGTATTCTGCTTAGCATTACCTTTAACGAGAAGTCAACACTCATTTTTATTATTGCTCATCTTATTGTACTGTATTTTTCCTCTGGCATCTCTAAAATCTCTTTCTTTGGTTTTCAGGAATTTGATTATTATGTGCTAACATGTGGTTTTCTTTATTTTTTTTAACATCTGTATTGGGGTATAATTGCTTTACAATGGTGTGTTAGTTTCTGCTTTATAACAAAGTGAATCAGTTGTACATATACATATGTTCCCATATCTCTTCCTTCTTGCGTCTCCCTCCCTCTCACCCTCCCTATCCCACCCATCCAGGTGGTCACAAAGCACCAAGCTGATCTCCCTGTGTTATGCGAATGCTTCCCACTAGCTATCTACCTTACTTTTGGTAGTGTATATATGTCCATGCCTCTCTCTCGCTTTGTCACAGTTCACCCTTCCCCCTC
Organism: Lipotes vexillifer; assembly: GCF_000442215.2. Classification (NCBI taxonomy): domain Eukaryota; kingdom Metazoa; phylum Chordata; class Mammalia; order Artiodactyla; family Lipotidae; genus Lipotes; species Lipotes vexillifer. The sequence goes on along the minus strand of NW_006788741.1, from coordinate 1,106,104 downwards.
CCTATATCCTCAAGTCTATTCTCTAGGAGGTCTCTGTCTTTATTCCTGTCTTACCCCTAGGTTCTTCATGACATTTTTTTCCTTAAATTCCATATATATGTGTTAGCATACGGTATTTGTCTTTCTCTTTCTGACTTACTTCCCTCTGTATGACAGACTCTAGGTCTATCCACCTCATTACAAATAGCTCAATTTCGTTTCTTTTTGTGGCTGAGTAATAGTCCATTGTATATATGTGCCACATCTTCTTTATCCATTCATCCGACGATGGGCACTTAGGTTGTTTCCATCTCCGGGCTATTGTAAATAGAGCTGCAATGAACATTTTGGTACATGACTCTTTTTGAATTATGGTTTTCTCAGGGTATATGACCAATAGTGGGATTGCTGGGTCATATGGAAGTTCTATTTGTAGTTTTTGAAGGAACCTCCATACTGTTCTCCATAGTGGCTCTACCAATTCACATTCCCACCAGCAGTGCAAGAGTGTTTCCTTTGCTCTACACCTTCTCCAGCGTTTATTGTTTCCAGATATTTTGATGACGGCCATTCTGACTGGTGTGAGATGATATCTCATTGTAGTTTTGAGTTGCATTTCTCTAATGATTAATGATGTTGAGCATTCTTTCACGTGTTTGTTGGCAGTCTGTATATCTTCTTTGGAGAAATGTCTATTTAGGTCTTCTGCACATTTTTGGATTGGGTTGTTTGTTTTTCTGTTATTGAGCTGCATGAGCTGCTTGTAAATTTTGGAGTTTAATCCTTTGTCAGTTGCTTCATTTGCAAATATTTTCTCCCATTCTGAGAATTGTCTTTTGGTCTTGTTTAGGGTTTCCTTTGCTGTGCAAAAGCCTTGGAGTTTCATTAGGTCCCATTTGTTTCATTTTGTTTTTATTTCCATTTCTCTAGGAGGTGGGTCAAAAAGGATCTTGCTGTGATTGATGTCAGAGTGTTCTGCCTATGTTTTCCACTAAGAGTTAGATGGTTTCTGGCCTTACATTCAGGTATTTAATACATTTTGAGCTTATTTTTGTGTATGGTGTTAGGAAGTGATCTAATCTCATACTTTTACATGTACCTGTCCAGTTTTCCCAGCACCACTTATAGAAGAGGCTGTCCTTTCTCTACTGTACATTCCTGCCCCCTTTATCAAAGATAAGGTGACCATATGTGCGTGGGTTTATCTCTGGGCTTTCTATCCTGTTCCATTGATCTATCTTCCTGTTTTTGTGCCAGTTCAATACTGTCTTGATTACTGCACTTTTTTGTATAGTCTGAAGTCAGGGAGCCTGATTCCTCCAGCTCCATTTTTCTTTCTCAGGATTGCTTTTGTTATTCGGGGTCTTTTGTGTTTCCATACAAATTGTGAAATTTTTTGTTCTAGTTCTGTGAAAAATGCCAATGGGAGTTTCATAGGGATTGCATTGAATCTGTAGATTGTTTTGGGTAGTAGAGTCATTTTCACAATATTGATTTTCCAATTGAAGAACATGGTATATATCTCCATCTATTTGTATCATCTTTAATTTCTTTCATCAGTGTCTTATAATTTTCTGCATACAGGACTTTTGTCTCCTTAGATAGGTTTATTCCTAGATATTTTATTCGTTTTGTTGCAGTGGTAAATGGGAGAGTTTTCTTAAATTCGCTTTCATATTTTTCCTCATTAGTGTATAGGAATGCCAGAGATTTCTGTGCATTAATTTTGTATCCTGAAACTTTTGCAAATCCATTGATTAACTCTAGTAGTTTTCTGGTTGCATCTTTAGGATTCTTTATGTATAGTGTCATGTCATCTGCAAACAGTGACAGCTTTACTTCTTCTTTTCTGATTTGGATTCCTTTTATTTCCTTTTTTTCTCTGATAGCTGTGGCTAAAACTTCCAAAACTATGTTGAATAAGAGTGGTGAGAGTGGGCAACCTTGTCTTGTTCCTGATCTTAGTGGAAAGGCTTTCAGTTTTTCACCATTGAGGATGATGTTGGCTGTGGGCTTGTCATATACGGCCTTTATTATATTGAAGAAAGTTCCCTCTACACCTACTTTCTGCAGGGTTTTTATCATAAATGGGTGTTGAATTTTGTCAAAAGCTTTCTCTGCATCTATTGAGATGATCATATGGTTTTTCTCCTTCAATTTGTTAATATGGTTTATCACTCTGATTGATTTGTGTATATTGAAGAATCCTTGCATTCCTGGAATAAACCCCATTTGATCATGGTGTATGATTTTTAATGTGCTGTTGGATTCTGTTTGCTAGTATTTTGTTGAGGATTTTTGCATCTATATTCATCAGTGGTATTGGCCTGTAGTTTTCTATCTTTGTAACATCCTTGTCTGGTTTTGGTATCAAGGTGATGGTGGCCTCGTGGAATTCATGTTGGAGTGTTCCTCCCTCTGCTATATTTTGGAAGAGTTTGAGAAGGTTAGGTGTTAGCTCTTCTCTAAATATTTGATATAATATGCCTGTGAAGCCATCTGGTCCTGGGCTTTTGTTTGTTGGAAGGTTTTTAATCACAGTTTCAATTTCAATGCTTGTGATTGTTCTGTTCATATTTTCTATTTATTCCTGATTCAGTCTTTTCAGGTTGTGCATTTCTAAGAATTTGTCCATTTCTTCCAGGTTGTCTATTTTATTGGCATAGAGTTGCTTGTAGTAATCTCTCATGATCTTTTATATTTGTGCAGTGTCAGTGGTTACTTCTCCTTTTTCATTCCTAATTCTATTGATTTAAGTCTTCTCCCTTTTTATCTTGATGACTGTGGCTAATAGTTTATTTTGTTTATATTCTCAAAGAACCAACTTTTAGTTTTATTGATCTTTGCTATCTTCTCCTTCATTTCTTTTTATTTATTTCTGATCTGGTTTTTATTATTTCTTTCCTTCTGCTAACTTTGGGGATTTTTTTGTTCTTCTTTCTCTAATTGTTTTAGGTGCAAGGTTACATTGTTCATTTGAGATGCGTCTTGTTTCTTAAGGTGGGCTTGTATTGCTATAAATGTCCCTCGTAGAACTGCTTTTGCTGCATCCTATTGGTTTTGGGTCATCGTGTCCCCATTGGCATTTGTTTCTAGGTATTGTTTGCTTTCCTCTTGGATTTCTTCAGTGATCACTTCGTTATTAAGTAGTGTATTGTTTAGCCTCCATGTGTTTGTATTTTTTAAAGATATTTTCCTGTAATTGATATCTTGTCTCATAGCATTGTGGTCAGAAAAGATACCTGATACAATTTCAATTTTCTTAAATTTACCAAGGCTTGATTTGTGACACAAGATATGATCTATCCTGGAGAATGTTCCATGAGCACTTGAGAAAAATGTGTATTCTGTTTTTTTTGGATGGATTGTCCTATCAATATCAATTAAGTCCATCTTGTTTAATGTATCATTTTAAGCTTGTGTTTCATTATTTATTTTCATTTTGCATGATCGGTCCACTGGTGAAAGTGGGGTGTTAAAATCCCCTACTATGAATGTGTTACTGTTGATTTCCCCTTTTATGGCTGTTAGTATTTGCCTTATGCATTGAAGTGCTCCTATGTTGGGTGCATAGATATTTACAATTGTTATTTCTTCTTCTTGGATCGATCTCTTGATCATTATGTAGTGTCTTTCTATGTCTCTTCTAATAGTCTTTATTTTAAATTCTATTTTGTCTGATATGAGAATTGCTACTCCAGCTTTGTTTTGGTTTCCAGTTACATGGAATATCATTTTCCTTCCCCTTATTTTCAGTCTGTATGTGTCTCTAGGTCTGAAGTAGGTCTCTTGCAAACAGCATATGTATGGGTCTTCTTTTTGTATCCATTCTGCCAATCTGTGTCTTTTGGTGGGAGCATTTAGTCCATTTACATTTAAGGTAATTATCGATATGTATATTCCTATTCTCATTTTCTAAGTTGTTTTGGGTTCGTTATTGTAGGTCTTTCCCTTCTCTTGTGTTTCTTGCCTAGAGAAGTTCCTTTAGCATTTTCTATAAAGCTGGTTTGGTGGTGCTAAACTCTCTCAGCTTTTGCTTGTCTGCAAAGGTTTTAATTTCTCCATCAAATGTGAATGAGATCCTTGCTGGGTAGAGTAATCTTGGTTGCAGGTTTTCCTCCTTCATCACATTAAATATGTCCTGCCACTCCCTTCTGGTTTGCAGAGTTTCTGCTGAGAGATCAGCTGTTAACCTTATGGGGATTCCCTTGTGTGTTATTTGTTGATTTTCCCTTGCTGCTTTTAATATGCTTTCTTTGTATTTAATTATTGACAGTTTGATTAATATGTATCTTGGCATATTTTTCCTTGGATTTATCCTGTATGGGACTGTCTGTGCTTCCTGGGCTTGATTAACTATTTCCTTTCCCATATTAGGGAAGTTTTCAACTATAATCTCTTCAAATATTTTCTCAGTCCATTTCTTTTGCTCTTCTTCTTCTGGAACCCCTATCATTCGAATGTTGGTGCACTTAACGTTGTTCCAGATGTCTCTGAGACTGCCCTCAGTTCTTTCCATTCTTTTTTCTTTATTCTGCCAGTAGTTATTTATTTCCACTATTTTATCTTCCAGGTCACTTATCCGTTCTTCTGCCTCATTTATTCTGCTATTGATCCCATCTAGAGTATTTTTCATTTCATTTATTGTGTTGTTCATCATTGTCTGTTTCATCTTTATTTCTTCTAGGTCCTTGTTAACTGCTTCTTGCATTTTGTCCATTCTATTTCCAAGATTTTGGATCATCTTTACTATCATTATTCTGAACTCTTTTTCAGGTAGACTGCCTATTTCCTCTTCATTTGTTAGGTCTGGTGGGTTTTTATCCTGCTCCTTCATCTGCTGTGTGTTTTTCTGTCTTCTCATTTTGCTTATCTTACTGTGATTGGGTTCACCTTTTTGCAGGCTGCAAGTTCGTAGCTCCCGTTGTTTTTGATGTCTGTCTCCAGTGGCTAAGGTTGGTTCAGTGCGTTGTGTAGGCTTCCTGGTGGAGGGGACTAGTGGCTGTGTTGTGGTGTATGAGGCTAGATCTTGTCTCTCTAGTGGGCAGGTCCACGTCTGGTGGTGTGTTTTGGGGTGTCTGTGGACTTATTATGATTTTAGGCAGCCTCTCTGCTAGTGGGTGGGGTTGTGTTCCTGTTTTGCTATATGGTTGGCATAGGTTGTCCAGCACTGTAGCTTGCTGGTCGTTGAGCGAAGCTGGGTGCTGGTGTTGAGATGGAGATCTCTGGGAGATTTTCGCCGTTTGATATTATGTGGGGCTGGGAGGTCTCTTCTTGACGAGTGTTCTGAAGTTGGCTCTCCCACCTCAGAGGCAGAGTCCTGACTCCTGGCTGGAGCAGCAAGAGCCTTTCATCCACTCGGCTCAGAATAAAAGGGAGAGAAAGTAGAGAGAATTAGTATAAGTAGGAGGAAATAGGAAAGAAAGAAAGAAAGAAAGAAAGA
>NW_006788741.1:1099034-1100359 GCF_000442215.2 Lipotes vexillifer | reverse complement strand
ATTCTTTGTCTCAAAAAGGGAAGGAAGGAAGGAAAGATAGAAAGAAGGTAAAGTATAATGGAGTTCTTTAAATTAAAATTAATTATTAAGAAAAAAATTAAAAAAAGAAAAAAACAATGGACGGATAGAACGCTGGGACAAATGGTGGAAGCAAACCTATACAGACAAGATCTCACACAGAAGCATACACATACACATTCACAAAAAGAGGAAAAGGGGAAAAAATCATAGATCTTGCTCTAGAAGTCCGCCTCCTTAATTTGGGATGATTCGCTGTCTATTCATATATTCCACAGAGGCAGCGTACATCAAGTTGATTGTGGAGCTTTAATCTGCTGTTTCTGAGGCTGCTGGGAGAGATTTCCCTTTTTCTTCTTTGTTCTCACAGCTCACAGGGGCTCAGCTTTCGATTTGGCCCTGCCTCTGCGTGTAGGTCGCTGGAGGGCGTCTGGGTTTTGCTCAGACAGGACGGGGTTAAAGGAGCCGCTGACTCGGGGGCTCTGGCTCACCCAGGCGGGGGGAGGGAGGGGCACGTAGTGCAGGGCAGGCCTGCGGAGTCACAGGCCGGTGTGACATTGCACCAGCCTGAGGCATGCCGTGCTTTCTCCCGAGGAAGTTGTCCCTGGATCTCAGGAACCTGGCAGTGGCGGGCTGCATAGGCTCCCCGGAAGGGTGGCATGGATAGTGGTCTGTGCTCCCTCACAGGCTTCTTGGTGGTGGCAGCAGCAGCCTTAACGTCTCCTCTCTGTCTCTGGGGTCCGCGCGTTTAGCTGAGGCTCGCGCCCGTCTCTGGAGCTCCTTTAAGCTGTGCTCTTAATCCCCTCTCCTCACTCACCAGGAAACAAAGAGGGAAGAAAAAGTCTCTTGCTTCTTTGGCAGCTCCAGACCTTTTCCAGGACTCCCTCCCCGCTAGTCGTGGTGCACTAACCCCTTCAGACTGCATTCAAGCCGCCAACCCCAGTCCTCTCTCTGCGATCTGACCAAAGCCCGAGCCTCAGCTCGTAGCCCCGCCTGCCCCGGTGAGTCTCAGGCTGGTGAGTGCCGGTCTGCACTGCTCCTCTGTGCGGGAATCTCCCTGATTTGCCCTCCGCACCCCAGTTGCTGTGCTCTCCTCCGCAGCTCCGAAGCTCCTCCCCTCTGCCACCTGCAGTCTCCACCCACGAAGGGGCTTCCTAATGTGTGGAAACCTTTCCTCCTTCACAGCTCCCTCCCAGTGGTGCAGGTCCCATCTCTATCCTTTTGTCTCTGTTTTTTCTTTTGCCCTACCCAGGTACGTGGGGCGTTTCTTGCCTTTTGGGAGTTCTGAGGTCTTCTGCCAGCGTTCA
>NW_006788741.1:1087429-1099024 GCF_000442215.2 Lipotes vexillifer | reverse complement strand
AGGTTTTCTGTAGGAGTTGTTCCACGTGTAGATGTATTTCTGGTGTATCCGTGGGGAGGAAGGTGATCTCCGTTTCTCATTTTTCCGCCATCTTCCCCTCATCTCCCCCTGATTTTCTTTAGATCAATTTTACTTGGACTTAATTGAGCTGCTTTGTTCTATATTACTGCTTTTGATCAAATTTGGACCATATCTGTTCATTATTTATTTAAATATATATATATTTATATATAAAAATATATATAGTGCACCATTTAAACAACCTATATTTGTAGACACTTTCACATTATCTCATAAGTTGTGGTGGTATGCTTTCAGGCAATCTGATCTCAGTAATCTTACTCTATATGTATTTTTTGTGGCAAATATATAGTATCTTGTAAAATAGTTTTCACATAATTAAAAAATTTATTCTATTAGTCTGTGAGCTCACTGAGGGTAGAGGATTGCATCTTCTTTCTTTTAATCAGAGTTATTTTTAAACTGTTAATACTCTATACAAACTTTAATGGCTATTCATGTCAGGTGGGTTTCAGATTAAAAGTCACAAAAATTCAGACAGAAAATTCTCGATTTTTAGAATAAAATGCAATAACTAAAAAAGTAAAAATCTTATATTACAAAATAAATCTAGAAATTACATCTCAAAATTATTTCCTTCTGAGGTTATGCATAAATTAATATTGTAACTATTAACATTTTCTAAACCATATATAATAGAGACCCAGGGAAGAGATTTCCCCTCAAAGGATACTGTAAATAATGGGTATTTTTTTCCCAAATGAATCACATTTGCCACAGTGATCTATGTTTTACACTCTCATGTCAGATAGGATCACCATAGGTTTGAAAGACTTACTGAAAATATAGTCATTCTTTGCCCACCAGTCATGAGCTTCAGAATCCTCCACCTGGAATTTGTTCTAAGTTATATAACTTGACAGTAATTTCAAGATACATTAAAGTGACTGTCAGATGTTTGTCACTTTGAGTAAGTGTAATATTAGGGTGTAAAGGTAACAACAGTGATTTATTTGTATGGAATCAACCTGGGAACTGCTCCCTTCCTTTCTTCCTGTTTTTGATTCTTGAGTTTTCTTTGTTATACCAAAATGTTTTCTTTAACATAGAATGATGGTATGCAATATAAAAATTATACCTCAACACCAGCCCTATATTATTTTTGTACATTTATTAACACTGTAACAAATTCAATACTTATAGCATAAGCTTACATTTATTCTGTAAATTATAGTGTCAGATTCAAATCTTACAAATATTGAGGATTCTTTTTTTCACAAATTGTGTCTCTCTGGGGGAATCATGAATAATTGATAATGATGTGATATAGTCTGCTAATCTGACACATTTAAAAACATAATAGGAAAATTGAAGTTAAATGTATAAATTGGCTGAGAATGGGAACAGAGAAGGGCTTGGGTATATATTTTGATTGCTGTGTAAAAGCTACTCGAGGGTTTAAACAATAAATTCTCCAAGACATTTTTTTTTATCTCTGCTGCAAGAAAAAGGAACTCAGCTCCTTATGATACATTGAGAATTATTCTACTAGGCATTTTGAGATTCTTTGCACCCTGATATATTTTTTTAATTTTTGATTTAACATATTGGTACAAGTAAATCTGTATGAGAAAAACTGAAAAATACTGGTATATTTCCTTTATAGTACTTATTCCTCTGAAATTATCTACCTTATTTGCTTATTTTACTCATCTTGCTGCCAACTAGAATACAAACACAATGATTCAAACACATTTTAGTATTTTTATTAATATCTCTGAACTTAAAGTAGCTCTTGCAAAAAAAATAATAATAATTAAAATTATATGTTAAATGAATGAATAAACAAAATGACTGGTGCTAATTGATTTCTTTTCAAAAGGGAGTAAATTTCTAAACTGCATTATGATGTTACTTATGGAATATTTGTTCTTCAAAAGCAAAACAAAACAAAACAAAACAAAAACTTTAAGATGATATCATACTGGTTTTTGTTGTTGTTGTTGTTTTGATGGTGGTGCTGAGAGGGACATAAGAGGAAATAGAGTAAAATAACAAACAATATTTTTTTGTAGAAAATAAAGCTTTATTTACATTTCTCATGAAGCTCAGTTCTTATTCTTACTATGTACATTGTTCATTGTGTTTACTGCTTATATATTTTCTAAGCATATATTGATCCATAAGTCACTAAGGTATCACTTAGTAAGTTGGTATTATGGTATATTTATCACATTGAATGGTATCATACCTTCTTAAAAGTACAAATTGCCATAAAATTAACACTATATATGTGTGTGTGTATCTGTGTGTCTTTTGTGTATAACATATATTTAAAATTTAAATTGCATATTTGAAATATATATATGTAATTAAAAATTTACAGTGCTAATAAGTGTCCTAACAGTGTTCATCTAGAATATAGAACCTGGGAGCAATGTGAAAAAATCCTTTTTGAATATGGTATGTTATATTCAAATATTTGATAAAAGAAAATACTACTAAATTGTTTTTTCTCTTTTCTTGTTCCTTTTTCAGAGTGGGTGGGAGAAGTAAATCTAATGCATGAAAATCATATCCCTAAATCTGGGACATTTTCTCAGTTTATTTAATATTCAAAGAAATATTTAGAGGGAGTGAATTAAACCACTGATTAATCAAAGTCAGATGGCTTTGAGTTTGAACCCTCATTTTACTATCTAGTAGCTCTTTGGCTTTGGGAAAGCTTTGTGAACTCTTTCAATTTCAATTTACTCAATGCATAAAATGGAAATTAAAATCAATACTTCAAAAAAATTTTGATATGATTAAATGATCTTATGCATATAATGTAAAGCAACTGATATAGATACTTAATAAATATTACCTAATATACATTAATATAATAAAAGCAATAGACTAATGATTAAGCCAGGGACCAAATGCCCAACAGTGAGTAGACAACAGTGGTCAGTAGACCAACACAGCTCATAGATTAATTAACTCTTTTTGGCTTATTTTAGGCTGTATGCCACCAAAGGGAGACAGCATCTGTAGAATAAGTCAATTATGAAGTCCTTGCAAAGCTTAACAGAAAGGTCACTGATTACTTATAAACATGTGGCTTGCAACAGATGAAATTTGGTTGCAGGTGACTTAATTATCTAAATTCATGAAACTCAGCCTATTCCAAACTCCTAGGCATAAGCACAGTATGCTGGAACTAAAAGTTTTGAGATCAAAGTTTCCATATCTCACTACTAAACACTGGAGCCATTTCATAGTCAGCAAAATCATAAATAATATACATATCCCTTGGATAAACTAAAAATAAAATTACCCCAGTTAAATACAACTGGAATCATAAATCTGTTACAAAGTCATACCATAGTAATTATTATAAAACCTAAGTGCCTGGGCCCTTCTCCCATCATAATTTCCTTGTCATTTAATTCAATGTAGTATCACAAAATAAGTATGCACAGTTGTCTCTTAGCATAATTTCAGGTGCTAATATCCTAATTCAAAGTACTAAATAATTTTTGACTATGATGAAATAATTTTCATTTAAAATATATTTGATTGATCATATACTTGAATATTATATAGGTACATTATAATTATATGGGCTTTGGTTACATTCTAATTATACAACTATGTTTTAAGGATATAATCCAAAGTGTATAAACATTAGTGACATTTCATGGCAATTAGCATTTAAATTTAAATGTCTATTTAAAATTAAAATGGTTTTACAGATGAATTCTACCAAACATTCAAAGAAAAGTGAACATCTATCCTTCCCAAACCATTCCAAAAAATTGCAGAGAAAAGAATGCTCGGCAACTCATTCTATGAGGTAAGCATTATTCTCATACCAAAATCAGAGAAAGATATCAAACAAAAGAAGAAAGTTACAGGAAAATATCACTGATGAGCATAGATGTAAAAATTCTCAATACAATATTAACAAACCTAATTTGATAATATAGTAAAAGGATCATACACCATGATCAAGTGGGATTTATCCCAGGGATGTAAGGATGTTTTGATATCCACAAATCAATCAATGTGATTCATCACCTTAAAATTTGAAGAATAAAATGCATATGATCATCTCAATAAATGCAGAAGAAAGGTTTTGATAAAATTCAACATCCATTCATGATAAAAGCTCTCAGCAATGTGGGTACAGAAGGAACATGTCTCAATATAATAAAATCCACTTATGACAAGCCCACAGCTAACATCAAATTCAAGGGTAAAAATCTGAAAACATTTTCCCTAAGAGCAGCAACAAGACGAGGATGTCCACTTGTCATTTTTATTCAACACAATATAGGAAGTCCCAGCCACAACAATCAGACAAGAAAAATAAATAAGAGGAATCCAAATTGGAAAGGAAGAATTAAAACTATGATTGTTTGCAGATAACATGATACTACACACAGAAAATCTTAATGACACAACCAAAAAACTATGAGAACTCATCAATGAATTTGGTAAAATTGTAGGATATAAAATTAATGTACAGAAATCTGTTACATTTCAATGCACTAACAATAAACTATCAGAAATACAGATTAATAAAACAGTCCCATTTACAATCACATCAAAAGGAATAAAATACCTAGGGTTAAATCTAACTAAGGAGGTAAATAATTATACTTGGAAAGCTATAAGATTAAAGAAATTGAAAAGGTGACAAACAGATGGAAATATACACCATGCTCATCAATTAGAATGATTAATATTGTTAAAACAACCATACTACTCAAAGCATCTATAGGTTCAGTGCAATCCTTATCAAAATATCAATGGTGGGGCTTCCCTGGTGGCACAGTGGTTAAGAGTCCGCCTGCCGATGTAGGGGACACGGGTTCGTGCCCCGGTCTGGGAAGATCCCACATGCCTTGGAGCGGCTAGGCCCGTGAGCCATGGCCGCTGGGCCTGCACGTCTGGAGACTGTGCTCCACAATGGGAGAGGCTACAACAGTGAGAGGCCCATGTACTGCAAAAAAAAAAAAAAAAAAAAAAAAAAATCTAATGGTGTTTTTTCATAAGAACTAATAATTCTAAAATTTGTATGGAAATGCAAAATACCCCAAACAATCAAAAAAATATTATGAAAGAAGAACAAAGTTGGAGGTATCACATTGCCTAATTTAAAACTATACTACAAAACTACAGTAATCAAAATGGTGTGGTACTGGCATCAAAACAGTCATATAGATCAATAGAACAGAATAGAGAGCCCAGAAATAAACTCACACACATATGAGAAATTAATCCACAACAAAGGATGCAAGAATGTCCAATGGACAAAAGACTGTCTCTTCAATAATCATGTTGGGAAAACTGAACTGCTACATGCAAAATAATCAAACTGGACAACTTTCTCACACAATATACAAAAATAAACCCAGATGCACTAAAGACTTACATGTAAGACCTCAACTCATAAAATTTGTAGAAGAAAACATAGGTAGTATGCTCTTTGACTTTGGTTTTAGCAGTATTTTTTTTGATATGTTTCCTCAGGCAAAGGAATCAGTCAATCAATCAATCAATAAACAAATGAAACTATATCAAAACAAAAACCTTTTGCACAGCAAAGAAGAAAACCATCAACAAAACTAAAGGTTTCCTACTGAATGGGAGATAATATTTGCAAATAATATGTCCAATAAGCTGGTCAATATTCAAAATATACAAAGAATTCATACAACTCAACATCAAAAAATACAAACAATCTGATTAAAATATGTACAGTTTTCCAAAGAAGACATTCAGATGGCCATCAGACACATGAAAAAATGGTCAAAATCACTAATCATCAAGGAAATGCAAATCAAAACCACAATGAGATATCACCTAATACCTGTAGAATAGCTATTATTGAAAGACAACCAATAACAAGTGTGGGGAAAAGAGAACACTTATGCACTCTTGGTGGGAATGTAAATTTATGCAGCCACTATTAAAAACATTATGAAGGTTCCTCAAAAAATTTAAAATAGAACTACCATATGATCCAGCAATTCCACACCTGTGTATTTATCCAAAGAAAACAAAAACACTAATTTGAAAAGATATATGGACACCCATATTCATTGTAACATTATTTACAATAGCCAATATATGGAAGCAACCTAAGTGCTCATCAGTAGATGAGTGGATAATGAAGATGTGGGGTGTGTGTGTGTGTGTGTGTATGTATATGTATATGTATATGTATATGTATATATACATATACATATACATATACATATACATATACATACACATACACACACACACAAAATGGAATATTACTCAGTCATATAAAAGAATGAAATCTTGTTATTTGTGACAAAACAAATTGCCCTAGAGGGTACTATGATAAGTGAAATGAGTTAGTTAGGCAGAGAAAGACAAAAACTGTATGATTTCACTTATATGTATAATTAAAAAACAACAGCAACAATAAATGAGTAAACATAACTAAACAGAAGTAGATCCATACATACAGGGCACAAACAGGCAGTTTTCAGATGGGAGGGGACGTGGAGAGAGAAGGGGAGATATTAAGAGGTCCAAACTTTCAGTTACAAAAACGAACACATAGAGAAAGAGATCATATTACCAGAGGCAGAGGGAGAGGAGGTTGAATTGTATGAAGGTAGTCAAAATGTACAAATTTCCAGTTATAAGATAAATATGTGCTAGGGACAATGTACATGAGTAATATAATTAACACTGTTATATGTTATATAAGAAAGTTGTTAAAAGGGTAAATTCTAAGAGTTTCACCAAAAGGAAAATTTGTTTTTTCTATTTCTTTAATTTTTAATCTCTGTAGAATGATAGATGTTCACTAAACTTATTGTGGTAATCATTTCATGATGTAAGTCCAATCATTTACTGTACACCTGAAGCTGATAAAATGCTGTATGTCAATTATATCTTAATAGTGGAAGAAAAATAAAAACATACATGTTTAGTCTTGGCTGCAGGGAATTTAAACTAAATAAATGTCTATTCATCCCTTCCAAATGTTTAATGTTTTGATTATACGAATCAATAGAAAGGATAAAGCAATTTGTAAATGGTGGATGCAGACATGTTTCTTTTATTAATGATCTTGTTTGTGTCCAGAGTAGAAATTAGAAAGAAAAACTCACCACATTAAAGAGCACTCACATGAGCTCTGGAAGAGTACATAATGCAACATCCAAGAGGACTTGAACATAGAGAAACCAGGTAAAGGAGAATATTCAACTTCCCATAGGAAAATTAACTTTAGTTTTGAAATACATTTTATTAAATATTTTGGAGATGTGAATCACCACTGTTTAGCAGATATTACCTCAATCTTATTTTACTGTCTTCTTAGCTCTTCCAAATACAGTGCTGACTGAATAGCTTAAACAAATTTTGTTATTTGTATTACCAAATTTAACACCCTAAATGGGAAAGGTGTTGTTATTCTGTTTCTGTAATACCTGGAATATCTTTAGGGAAAATAAATTGCTTTCTATAAGGATAACTGCAGTGACCTCAATTAATAAGTGTTTGTTAAATCATTTTTATAGGACATAGTATGCGTGCAAGATTCTGAATTCAAGTGAACTAGGATTCTAAAAACTTGGTATAACTATGTAGACCTATGCAAACAAGTATCCAATAGAATAATTCCCACTTTCTAACTTATTTTCTATTTTAATATTTCTGGCTGATCATCTAGACACTGAAGTTGATAGGTACCATAACATACATAAATAAATTTATTATCAGAAGTAGTGTAAAAAATTTGTCACTACTCAAACCAATTCAAAATCTAACTGAAAAGTTCTAGCCATTTTGTAAGGTGATTAAAAGAAAGCTGCTAGGGCCAGGGAAATTTACCCAGGGTGGGGAGTGACACTGTCAGTTCACTGGAAGAATCAGTCTAAGCTGGTTCTAAATGAGAAATAAAGTTCCTATTTCCTTGCAGTCTGGAAATGCTGAGCAAAAATGTCTTTGAGAATGGTAGTTCTGTAGATGCTGTGTAACAACCACCAATTGCCTGAAGAGAAATCTCACTCATGTGGAATTTCAGGAAAGGGCAAGAGATTCTCTCTAACTGCTTCCCCACACAATCATTTCTTTTCTGTTGACATTCATAATGACAGCTCTGGAAAGGGGTCACTCATAATTTTTGTCAAGGAAGAATTATATATTTTTAGTAATTTAGGGCTCATTTAGCTTAATTGAGCATTTTTTGTGTTCATTGCATTTTAACATATATTTATTTTTAACCAAGGTCTACAGTCTTTAAAATGTCCCAAAAGCATTTGTAAGTAAGTTAATTAAGTTAGCAATTTAGGTACATGTGTTCTACACTTTACCAAATCCCCATTGCAATGACCAGGTGACATCATATAGGAGAAAACATGTAATAATGCCAGGAACAATGAAAGTGTACCATCTGTCTCACAGAAACTTTGAGGGATATCTGGGATTTAGGGCAGATGAGAACTGATTAGACAAAGCACCCCTTAGTGGGCCAACTCAAAAATTTGTCTCCTGATATTTCCTAGTTATTTTAGGAAATAGGTGGAAATTTATGCAGCCCAGATTAAAATTTAATTTGCAGACATAAAGCCTAAAAAATGATTTCTCATTTAAAAAATTAAGAAAATAGGCATTTAAAAATAATATACTCATTTCAATTACAGGGTCTTGACAGAGTCCTGTATTGTTATTTTTCATCAGTACCTACCCAGGTTGAGAGTGGGTAATATGTGTGCCTACTGCCTTCCTTGGATGTGGTAGCCATTTCTAAGGCTCCCTCTTTGGAATTGAACCCTGATTCTCCTCACACATGGTCACCACAGTAGGCACCGAGACTACCATCAAAAGTTGATAGCGCAGATGATCAAATAGGTTGTCACCTCAATGGGGTCAGGCGATTGGCCCAAGGTTATCTAGAGTCACCAAAGCTGCCAGCACCCACCCCCTGGCTGGGGCTGGAGGGAGGCTGACCAGGTTGGTTTTGATCTGATAAATGCAAGTATCACCACTGCAAAAGGGGTCAGCAGCCATCCACATGTATTGGCTCTAGAATTACCACAGTTATCCAAGTAGGAGAGGATCAGGCAACCTAAGGAACCATAACTGAATTAATGAGCCATTTACAGATTCACTGTACTGGGGTGCATACTTAGACATGCATAGCTTAATCTTTGAGACAACACCTATGGTCACATAGTCTATGAAAAAGGAGGCCAAAATATAAAATGGAGCAAATATAGTCTCTTCAATAAGTGGTGCTGGGAAAACAGGACAGCTACATGTAAAAGAAAATAATTAGAACACTTCCTAACACCATACACAAAAATAAACTCAAATTGGATTAAAGACCTAAATGTAAGGCCAGACTCTCTAAAACTCTTAGAGGAAAACATGGGCAGGCTTGCTTTGACATAAATTACAGCAAAATCTTTTTTGACCCACTTCCCAGAGTAATGAGAAGAAAAACAAAAATAAACAATGGGACCTAATGAAACTTAAAAGCTTTTACACAGCAAAGGAAACCATAAATGAGATTAAAATACAACCCTCAGAATGGGAGAAAGTATTTGTAAAGGAAGCAACTGACAAGGGATTAATCTCCAAAATATACAAACAGCTAACACAGCTCAATATCAAAAAAAGCAAACAACCCAATCCAAAAATGGGTGGAAGACATAAATAGACATTTCTCCTAGGAAGACATACAGATGACCAACAAACACATTTAAAGATGCTCATTATCACTAATTATTAGAGAAATACAAATCAAAACAACAATGAGGTATCACATCACACCAGTCAGAATGGTCATCATCAAAAAATCTACAAACAGTAAATGCTGGAGAGAGTGTGGAATAGACAGAACCTTCATGTATTGTTGGTGGGAATGTAAATTGATATATCCATTATGAAGAACAGTATGGAGATTCATTAAAAAACTAAAAATAGAACTACCATTTGACCCAGCAATCCCACTACTGGACATATATTCAAATAAAACCATAATTCAAAAAGACATATGCACCCCAATGTTCACTGCAGCACTACTTACAGCAGCCAGGATATGGAAGCAACCTAAATGTTCATCAGCAGAGGAATGGATAAAGAAGATATGGTACAATGGAATATTACTCAGTCATAAAAAGGAATGAAATTGGGTCATTTGTAGAGATGTGGATAGACCTAGAGATTGTCATGCAGAGTGAAGTAAGTCAGAAAGAGTAAAACAAATATCATATAATAATACATATATGTGAGATCTGAAAAAAATGGTATAGAGGATGGTATTTACAAAGCAGAAACAAGACCCAGATGTAGACAGCAAACGTATGGATACCAAGGGGGAAAGGGGGTGGTGGTGAGATGAATTGGGAGATTGGTATTGACATATATACAGTATTGATACTATGTATAAAAGATAACTAATAAGAACCTACTGTATAGCACAGGGAACTCTACTCATGCTCTGTGATGACATAAATGAAATGGAAATCCAAAAAAGAGGGTATATATGTATATGTATATCAGATTCACTTTGCTGTACAGTATAAATTAACACAATACTATAAAGTAACTGTACTCCAATAAAAACTAAATAAATAAATAGGGACTTCCTTAGTGGTGCAGTTGTTGAAAATCTGCCTGCCAGTGCAGGGGACATGGGTTCAATCTTTGGTCTGGGAGTATCCCACATGTCGTGGGATATTCCTAAGCCTATGCACCACAACTATTGAGCCTGTGTTCTAGAGCCTACAAACCACAACTACTGAGCTCACACACCACAACTATTGAAGTCTGTGTGCCTAGAGCCTGTGCTCTGCAACAAGATAAGCCACTGCAATGAGAAGCCCACACACCACAATAAAGAGTAGCCCCAGCTTGCCTCAACAAGAGAAAGACCACACACAGCAACAAAAACCCAATGCAGTCAAAATAAATAAATAAATAATAAAATTTTAAAAATAATATAATTTCAGAAGTGATTTGATATGACAGAATAATTTTGAACAAACCGATAACATGAGATACCTTTTAAAATCTTCTCCAAGTATTATTTCTGATGAAGATGCTAGAATAATATTCTTTTACTGGCAAGTTTATTTAAATGTGGCAGGGCAGGAATACAGACTCAGAACAGACTTGAGGAAACAGGGAGGAAGAGAAAGCTGGGATGAAGGGAGAGAATAGCACTGACATATATACACTACCAGATGTAAAATGGATGGCTAGTGGAAAGCTGCTACGTAGCACAGGAAAATCAACTTGATGTGTTGTGACGATCTAGAGGAGTGAGATAAGGAGGGTGGGAAGGAGGAGATATGGGTATATATATACACGTATAGCTGATTCACTTTGTTGTACAGCAGAAACTAACACAACATTGTAAAGCAATTATACTCCAATAAAGATGTAAAAAACATATGTAATGCTTCTAAGCTTCTTTTATGAATCTAGCATAATTATAATGCTGAAACTTGAAGATGGTACCATAAATAGATCTATAGATTGATCTTACCAAGGGACATATATGTATATTACTTAAAAAACTAATATATATAT
>NW_006788741.1:1076804-1087419 GCF_000442215.2 Lipotes vexillifer | reverse complement strand
ACTTATATATATATATATATATATATATATATATATATAAAATGCTCAACAGCTAATAGAATTGATGCCATTAATCAAAGGATGATATACCCGTACGCCTCTATCCATATGTTCTGTCACATTAGGACAAGGGAGGAAACCATATGATTTTCTTGATAATCTCTAATGAACAGTTAAACAAAGTCAGCATTATTTCTTTCAGGTTTTTCCTCTCAAATTATATTTAATTGTGCATAGTTGAAATAGTTTTACTGAATGAAAGGCTAGCACAATTATATCATTTATCACCACACATAATTTTTGAGAAGTTCTAGCCAGTGACATAGGATAAAATAAAGGAGATGTATGAACTGTTATAAAAAATGCAATTATAACAAGCTCTAATGATATGATTATCTACTCAAAATGCCAAGAAAGTAATAAAAACTAAAAAAAAAAAAAAAAACAAAAAAAAAAAAAAAAAAAAAAAAAAAAAAAAAAAAAAAAATGCTATCATGGCATGGCCTATTACCAAATCTCTATAAAACCAAATAGCTATTCTATATGCTATCAATAACTACTTGGAAAACATAATGGAAAAAGACTATCACAGTGATAATATAAAACACAAAATACTAAAAATAAATGTCCTAGGCTTATATGTAAAGAAAACCACAAAATTATAATAAGTATAAATTAAAAATATATATTTTCTGAAAGTAAGATAAAAACATAAAACATGCAAAATTTCCATATAATAACTTATAAATTTAACATTGTTTAAACAAAATCTACAAAAGATAATTTTTTAACTTTATAAAATGGACTTTTAATATATAAGGAAGAAGACATGTTTAAATAAGTTACTATACATTGCTTTAATCAAATAATGTGTTCATCAAAAATACCACAAACAAAATTAAATTTCAAATATAAAAACATACTTATAACATCTACAATGTGAAGACATTAATATTCATTATATATAAAGAACTACTATTAAAAATCAATAGAAAAAGAGACCTTCAAGATGGTGGAAGTGTGAGATGTGGAGATTACCTTCCTGCCCACAAACACATCAAAAATATAGCTACATGTGAAACAACTCCTACAAAACACCTACTGAATGCTGGCAGAATACCTCGGACTTCCCAAAAGGCAATAAAATCCCCATGTACATGGGTAGGGCAAAAGAAAAAAACAGAGAAAAGAATAAGGATGGGACCTGCACATCTGGGAGGGAGCTGCGAAGGAGAAAACGTTTCCACACACTAGGAAGCCCCTTCAATGGCAGAGACAGGGGTTGTGTTAGGAGGAAGGTCTGGAGCCATGGAGGAGAGTGCAGCAACAAGGGTGCAGAGGGCAATGTGGAGAGATTCTCTCACAGAGCATTGATACCAACCAAAACTACTGACCTGAGACACTTGTCTGCTTACCCGGTGGGGTGGGAGGGAGTTGGGAGCCGAGTCTTGGGCTTCAGAGGTCAGATCTCAGGGAGAGGACTGGTGTTGGCTGCATGAAGAGAGCCTGAAGGGGGATAGTGCACCAGAACTAGCCGGGAAGGAGTCTGGGAAAAAGTCTGCACCTGCTGAAGAGGCAAGAGATCATTGTTTTGGGGTATGTGAGGAGAGGGGATTCCTTCCTCTTGAGCTGACAGAAGGCAGAACACCACTTAAGTGAGCTCCAGAGATGGGTGTGAGCCACTGCTGTCAGTCCTGACCCCAGAGATGGGCATGAAACTTTAATGCTGCTGCCACTGCCACCAAAAATCCTGTGTACAAGGACAGATCACTACCCCCCCCACACACACACACCCGGGTGCCTGTGCAGCACACTACTGCCAGGGTCCCAAGATCCAGGGACAACTTCCCTGGGAGAACACAGAGCACACCTCAGGCTGTTGCAACATCACAGTGGCCTCTGCCACTGTAGGCTCACCCCACATTCCAAATATGGCTTCTGTACTCTTCAACTTCCCAGGCTGAGTGAGGAAGACGGGTCTAATCAGACGCTGCTTTAACCACCTCCTGTCTGTTCATGGAAAAGACACCTGAGGGCTATCTATGCACAGGAGTGGGGTCAAAACCAAAGCTGAACCCCAGGAGCTGGGTGAACAAAGAAGAGAAAGGGAAATTTCTCAGTGCAGCCTCAGGAGCAGCAAATTAAATCCCCACAATCAACTTGATAAACTCTGCATCGGTGGAATACCTGGATAGACAACAAGTGTTACCAGAATTGAGGCAGTAGACTTTGGGAGCAAATGGAGACTTGGGGTGTGCTTACTGTGACTGATTTGTTTCTGATTTTATGTTTATCTTAGTTTAGTTTTTAGTGCTTGTTATTGTTGGTGGATTTGTTTATACATTTTGTTGCTCTCTTCTTTTCTTTTATTATTATTTTATCTTTACTTTATTTATTCATTTATTTATTTATATATTTATTTTATTTTTATTTCTTAATTTTTTTTCCTTTATTTTTCTCCCATTTCTTCTGAGCTGTGTGGTTGGCAGGGTATTGGTGCTCTGTTCAGTGTCAGGTCTGAGTCTCTGAGGTAGGAGAGCCAAGTTCAGGACATTGGACCACCAGAGACCTCCCAGCCCCATACAATATCACTTGGCAAGAAGTCTCCCAGAGATCTCCATCTCAACACTAATACCCAGCACCACCCAATGGCCTGCAAGCTCCAGTGCTGTATGTGCCATGCCAAACAACTAAAAAGACAGGAACAAAACCCCACCCATTAGCAGAGAGGAAGTCTAAAGTCATACTAAGTTCACAGACACACCAAAGCACAGCACCAGTTGTGGCCCTGTTCACCAGAAACACAAGTTCCAACCCCATCTACCAGAACACAGGCACCAGTCCCCTCTACCAGGAAGCCTATGCAACACACTGAATCCACTTTACCCACTGGGCGCAGGCCAAAAAACAAAGGGAACTAAAAATCTACAGCCTGTGAAAAGGAGACCCCAAACACAGTAAGTTTTAAAGAATGAGAAGACAGAAATATGTAGCAGATGAAGAAGTAAGGTAAAAACCCACTAGACAGAACAAATGAAGAGGAACTAAGCAGTCTACCTGAAAAAGAATTCAGAGTAATGATAGTAAAGATCCAAAATCTTGGAAATACAATGGAGAAAGTACAAGAACCATTTAACAAGGACATTTAACATTTAACAAGAGAAGGAAAAGGCCTGTAAAACAAACCCCCCAAAATTAAGAAAATGGTAATAGGAATATACATATCTATGATTACCTTAAATGTAAATGGATTAAATGTTCCAACCAAAAGCCATACACTGGCTGAATGGATACAAAAACAAGACCCATATGTATGATGTTTACAAGAGACCCACTTCAGAACTATGGACACATAAAGACTGAAAATGTGGGGATTGAAAAAATATACAATGCAAATGGAAATAAAAAGAAAGTTTGAGTAATAATTCTCATATCAAACAAAATAGACTTTAAAATAAAGACTATTACAAGAGACAAAAAGGACACTACATAATGATCAAGGGTTCACTCCAAGAAGAAGATATAAGAATTCTAAATATTTGTGCATCCAACATAGGAGCACTTTAATGCATAAGGCAAATGCTGACAGCCATAAAAAGAGAAATCGATGGTAACACAACCATAGCAGGGACTTTAACACCTCCCTTTCACCAATGGACAGATCAACCAAAATGAAAATAAATGAGGAAACACAAGCTTTAAATGACACATTAAGCAAGATGGATTTAATTTATATTTATAGGATATTCCATCCAAAGACAACAGAATACACTTTCTTCTCAAGTGCTCATGGAACATTCTCCAGAATAGATCATATCTATCTACAATTGCAAAAAATAAAATAAAATGTATATCACAAATCAAGCCTTGATAAATTTAAGAAAATGAAATCATCAGCTATCTTTTCCAACAACAATGTTATGAGACTAGATATGAATTACAGGGGGAAAAATACAAACCGATGAATGCTAAACAATACACTACTAAATAAACTGGAGATCACTGTGGAAATCAAAGAAAAAAATAAAAAAATACCTAGAGATAAATGACAATGAAAACAAGATGACCCAATATCTATGGGTTGCAGCAAAAGCAGTTCTAAGAAGGAAGTAGATAGCAACACAATCCCACCTCAAGAAACAAGAGAAACCACAAATAAACAACCTAAACTTACACCTAGAGCAATTAGTGAAAGAACAACAACAACAACAACAACAACAAAAATTTAGGAAAAGGAAAGAAATCATAACGATCAGATCAGAAATGAATCAAAGAGAAATGAAGGAAAATATAGCAAAGATAAATAAAACTAAAAGTTGTTTCCTTGAGAAGATAAAATTGATAAACCATTAGCCAGACTCATCAATAAAAAAAATGGAGACTCAAATCAACAGCATTACAAATGAAAAAGGAGAAGTAACAACTGACACTGCAGAAACACAAAGGATCATGAGAGATTACCACAAGCAACTATATGCCAATAAAATGGACAACCTGGAAGAAATGGGCAATTTCTTAGAAAAGCACAACCTTCTGAGACTGAACCAGGAAGAAATAGAAAATATAAACAGACAAACCACAAGCACTGAAATTGAAACTGTCATTAAAAATCTTTCAACAAACCAAACCCTAGGACCAGATGGCTTCACAGGTGAATTCTATCAAACATTTAGAGAAGAGTTGACACCTATCCTTCTCAACCTCTTCCAAAATATAGAAGAGGGTGGAACACTCCCAAACTCATTCTACTAGGCCAGCATCATCCTGATATCAAAAACAGACAAAGATATAACCGAAAAAGAAAACTACAGGCCAATACCACTCATAAACATACATGCAAAAATCTTTAACAAAGTACTAGCAAACAAAATTCAGCACCACGTTAAAAGGATCATACACCATGATCCAGTGAGGTGTATCCCAGTAGTGCAAGGATCCTTCAATATACGCCAATCAAACAATGTTATACACCATGTTAAAAAATTGGAGGATAGGGCTTCCCTGGTGGCACAGTTGTTGACAGTCCACCTGCCGATGCAGGGGACACGGGTTTGTGCCCTGGTCTGGGAAGATCCCACATGTCACAGAGAAGCTGGGCCTGTAGGCCATGGCCTCTGGGCCTGCATGTCTGAAGCCTGTGCTGTGCAATGGGAGAGGCCACAACAGTGTGAGGCTCATGTACTGCAAAAAAAAAAAAAATTGAAGGATAAAACTATGTGATAATCTCGATAGATGCAGAAAAGTCTTTTGACAAAATTCAACACCCATTTATGATAAAAGCTCTTGAGAGAGTAGGCATAGAGTGACCCTACCTCAACATAATAAAGGCCATATATGACAGACCCATAGCAAACATCATTGTTAATGGTGAAAAATTTGAAACCATTTCCTAAGGTCAGGAACAAGAATAGAATGACCACTCTCACCACTATTATTCAACATAGGTGTGAAATTTTTAGCCATAGCAATCAGAAGAAAAAGAAATCAAAGGAATCTGAATTGGAGAAGAAGTAGAACTGTCACTGTTTGCAGATGACATGATACTATGCATAGAGAATCCTAAAGATGCTACTAGAAAACTACTAGGGGTAATCAATGAATTTGGAAAAGTAACAGGATACAAAATTAATACACAGAAATCTCTTGCATTCCTATACAATAATGATGAAAAATCTGAAAGAGAAATTAAGGACCACTACCATTTAAATTGGAACAAGAAAATAAAATATAAAGGAATAAATTTACCTAAGGAGACAAAAGGCCTTTATTCAGAAAACTATAAGACACTGATGAAAATAATTAAAAATGATAAAAACAGATGGAGAGATATACCATGTTCTTGGATTGGAAGAATCAATATTGTGAAAATGATTATACTACCCAAACAATCTACAGATTCAGTCCAATCCCTAGCTACAAATGGCGTTTTTCACAGAACTAAAACAAAATGTTTTACAATTTGTATGGAAACACAAAAGACCCCGAATTGCCAAAGCAATATTGATAAAGAAAAATGGAGGTGGGGGAATCAGGCTCTTGGACTTCAGACTATACTTGAAAGCTACAGTAATCAAGAGAGTATGGTACGGGAACAAAAACAGAAATATAGATCAATGAAACAGGATAGAAAGCTCAGAGATAAACCCATGTCCATACAGTCATCCTATCTTTGATAAAGGAGGCAAGAATATACAATGGAGAAAAGACAACCATTTCAATAAATGGTGCTGGGAAAACTGGACAGCTATATGTAAAAGAATGAAATTAGAGCACTCCCTAACACCATACACAAAAATAAACTCAAAATGGATTAGACACCTAAATGTGAGGCCAGACACTGTAAAACTCTTAGAGGAAAACATAGGCAGAACACTTTATGACATAAATCAGAGGAAGATCCATTTTTTACCCACCTCCTAGAGAAATAGGAATTAAAGAAAAACAAATGGGACTTAAAGAAACAAAAGCTTTTGCACAGCAAAGGAAACCATAATCAAGATGAAAAGACAACCCACAGAATGGGAGAAAATATTTGCAAATGAAGCAACTGACAAAGGATTAAGATCCAAAATATACAAGCAGCACATGTAACTCAATAGCAAATAAACAAAAAACCCAATGCAAAAATGGGGAGAAGACCTAAATAGACATTTCTCCAAAGAAGATATACCGATTGCCAACAAACCTATGAAAGGATGCTCAGCATTATTAATCATTAGAGGAATGCAAATCAAAACCACAATGAGGTATCACCTCACACCGGTCAGAATGGCCATCATCAAAAAATCTACAAACAATAAATGCTGGAGAGGTCATGGAGGAATGGGAACCCTCTTGCACTGTTGGTGGGAATGTAAATTGATACAGCCACTATGGAGAACAGTATGGAGGTTTCTTAAAAAACTAAAAATAGAACTACCAATGACTCAGCAATCCCACTACTGGGCATATACCCTGAGAAAACCATAATTCAAACAGAGTCATGTACCACAATATTCATTGAAGCACTATTTATAATAGCCAGGACATGGAAGCAACCTAAGTGTCCATCAACAGATGAATGGACAAAGAAGATATGGCACATATATACAATGGAATATTACTCAGCCAAAAAAGAAACGAAATTGAGTTATTTGTAGTGAGGTGGATGGACCTAGAGAGTGTCATACAGAGTGCAGTATGTCAGAAAGAGAAAAAACAAATACAATATGTTAACATATATATATGGAAGCCAAACAAACAAAAATAGTTCTGATGAGTCTAGGTGCAAGACAGGAATATAGACACAGATGTAGAGAATAGACTTGAGGACACAGGGAGGGGGAAGGATAAGTGTGATGAAGTGAGAAAGTAGCATTGATTATTATACACTACCAAAGGTAAAGTAGATATCTAGTTGGAAGCAGTTGCATAGCACAGGAAAATCAGTTTCGTCCTTTGTGACCACCTAGAGAGGTGGAATAGGGAGGGAGGGAGGGAAATGCAAGAGTGAGGATATATGGCGATATATGTATACATATAGCTGATTCACTTTGTTATACAGTGGAAACTAACACAACATTGTAAAGCAATTATACTCCAATAAAGATATTTATAAAAATCTATAGAAATTGGGTAAATAGCAGAATATAATATTATATATATATATATATATATATATATATATTCAGTAAATCCACTGAAGTGTTAGTAGTAATATAAGACACCCACATGAAACAGTGCAGCATTTCCAGTTTTGCTCATTAATTGCCAAATTATCTTTTTTTTTCCTTGCGTTATGCGGGCCTCTCACTGTTGTGGCCTCTCCCATTTGCGGAGCACAGGCTCCGGACGCGCAGGCTCAGTGGCCATGGCTCACAGGCCCAGCCGCTCCGCGGCATGTGGGATCTTCCCGAAACGGGGCACGAACCCGCGTCTCCTGCATCGGCAGGCGGACTCTCAAGCACTGCGCCACCAGGGAAGCCCCCAAATTATCTTAATAATAGTGTAGGTGAAGATATGATAAACTTTTGAGGTTGTTTTTGAAAATAGATATTGTCAAGGCTTTGACTAAGCATGTGTGTCTTTTATCACTGAAAAATTTGTTTTTAAATGACTGCCCTGCCAACTACTAAATTGTAATTATAAGCAAACAATTAATTTTTGTTTTCCTCACTCTTCTTAACTGTGCAATTTGGATAATAATGCCTAACTCACAGAATTTGGGACATTAAAAAATCTTGAACCACCTGGTAACATGAATATGAAGTAAGTAATAATTGTTCAATATATTGTTAGTATCATTACTATTATTTTTATTATCACTGTAGGTTTGTTTATAATCTAAGGACCTTCAAATTAGGCTTCAGTGTGTCTCCTTCCTTTTTTTTTTTTTTTTTTAGTATCATTCTTTAAAATGTATGAATAACAAGCTCCTCTATTTTTGATCAATTTTGTTTTAGTTGTTTTCATAATTTTGAGTTTTGCAGTATGTTTTGAATAAGACAGGGAATCTGTTTAGAGGAAACTACTGTAAGTGTAACCCAAGTGTGTTCAATGAATACTAATCCACTGAGTTTTTACAGTTAGTTTTGCCATAGTTAGACTATTAATATAACCAAATCATGTTTAACTTTTTTAACATCTTTATTAGAGTATAATTGCTTTACAATGGTGTGCATGTTTAACTTTTTAATAAATTGGTCTGCATTCTATTAGGAATAATCCCACTTCAGATATACCTCACTGACTGCCATGATGCCACTGTGCAAAGCTATGGTATGTGCTGTAAAAAGTCACATGACTGAACCTTTATAATTTTAATATTGAATTACACATAATGCTGGGAGTGTAAACAAATTCCTCTTTTGTGTATGCAGGCTACTTAATTTAGCTTTGACTAAGTTTATTGTCTTTTACTTTTGAATCTGCAATACATATTAACAGAGCCAACTCTTTACAGAATTTTGATGCAGAGATAATGTTTCCTCTTTACTTGTATTCCTCTTCCTTCACTATGCCTCCATTCCCTTTTTGCCTTCTCTTTCCACTGCCTCATGCCATTCCATTCTGCCTTCACTAGTTCTGCAATCATTGGAGAAGCCCTAAGCTGTATTTTCTTTAAAAATGTCTTCCTCCTGGGAAAACTGGGGGGCTCTCTGCAGGGCAGCTGCACTGTACATACCCTTTCTCCACCCCCAGCCCCAGGGAGAGGCTGACCAGACTGCCTGTCTTGCAAGGAGCTCCCTGCCAGCATTCCAGGACCATCCCAAGTCTGTGGGATACAGATAATTATTCAGAGATTTAAATTTTAAAAAGATAAAATTTGAGAAATAAAACAAACAAACAAACAAACAAAAAAACTTACCTGTCCTTCATTCCCTTTCTTCAGGTTCCTTCTAAATTACTAAAGTTAATCTGAGTTAAGTTAAATCTTTAGTTGTCCTTCCTAGACGTTAATGGATTTGTCTGTTACTCCATCCTGATAACATTCTATTTCAAACATGATTTTTAATAACTAATGGTAGCATTTCAGCACCAGCTTGAACATTAATGAGGGTCATTTGGATCACAGTAGCTCCATCACATTTTAAAAGACAGGGATATGTGAGTGTTTGTTCCAAGTATTAGTCTTCTACTGATGCCATAACAAGTTACCACAAACTTAACAGTCTGTAACAAAAATTTATTATCTCATAGTTCCATATGTCAGAAGTGTTAGTAGTGTCAGCTAGTATCTTTTCTCTGATAATCACAAAGCAGAGGTCTAGGTTTTAGTCAGCTGGGGTTTTATCTGAAGATTCTGGCAGGAAATTCATTTCCAGGGTCATTCAGGTTGTTGGCAGAATTCAGTTCCCTACTGATGAAGGACTGGGGTTCCGTATTCCTTGCTATCTGTCAGCCAGTAGTCATTCTTAGCTTCTAGATACCAGCCATATTCCCTGGCTCTTGACCTCCTCCATCCTAAAATCAAGCAATGGTGGTGGGCCAAGTCCTCCACATGCATTGAATCTCTCTGACTCCCCTTTCTGCCATATCTTTTCAGTTTCCTTTTTGGCCATGTTCATTCTCTCTCGCTCCAACTTTGGTAAAGGACCCCTATGATCACATTGCACCCACCGGAATGACCCAATATCATCTCTTTATCTGAAGGTCTATAACCTTAATTACATCTGCAAAGTGCCTTTTTCCATATAAGGTAACATATTGCAGGTTCCAGAGAATAGAATGTAGATATTTTGAGGGTCCAATTATTTGGTCGGCCACACTCCACATATGTGGGAATTTGACTAACAGTATTCCAGAGTTAGAAAGTTGACCTAATTTGGGGGCTTCCCTGGTGGCGCAGTGGTTGAGAGTCCGCCTGCCGATGCAGGGGACATGGGTTCGAGCCCTGGTCTGGGAAGATCCCACATGCCACGGAGCAGCTAGGCCCGTGAGCCACAACTACTGAGCCTGCGCGTCTGGAGCCTGTGCTCCGCAACGGGAGAGGCCGCGATAGTGAGAGGCCCGCGCACCGCGATGAAGAGTGGCCCCCACTTGCCACAACTAGAGAAAGCCCTCGCACAGAAACGAAGACCCAACACAGCAAAAATAAATAAATAAAAATAAAATTAAAATTAAAAATCTTTGCTAA
>NW_006788741.1:1055683-1076609 GCF_000442215.2 Lipotes vexillifer | reverse complement strand
AAAAAAAACCCAAACAAGAAAAAAAAAAAAAAAAAAAAAAAAATAAAAATAAAAAACTTAAAAAAAAAAAAAAAAAAAAGAAAGTTGACCTAATTTGTAAAAATAGACCTTGAGACACTCTCAAACATGAGACTCTTCGGCTCTCTTGTATAACTTTATACACAAGAACAGGAACTCACCTACTTTTTCCTTGGACCATAGGAAGTAGTTGTATCTACAGCTTTTGTGTGTTTGGTGAGGGGAGGAGAAGTCTTGTTTATGCATATTTACTTACCAAAGACTAGAAGGTGGATGTCTTGTGCCATTTGGGTTATGACTTTCATGACTTTTAGACCTGTCAGTGGTAGGATCAAACTTTTTTCATACTCAGAAGCTTACAGCAGAGTGTTGAGGCCCAGAGTAGGCCACTCTAAAGTATACTTCAATGACATATTAATTATTTTGAATCAGAGTTACTTAAGAAATGGCCAACACAAGAGGAACACTCTGACACTCCTTTTTATCTTTCTGAAAGCAGGAGATAAATCTCTCCTGTGAAAGGTGCATTCCCCGCATCTGAAGGTAGAAAGACATCTTTGTCTCCAAAGATAGGGGATTCGGGGCAAGAAGCCTGTATAGATAAACCCTGTTAGTTTTTAAATTTACTGCCTTAAGCCTAAGCTCTGTTTAGATTCTTCACTAACTTGGTACCCCAAACCTAACTTTCTTTGTCCTGTCATTTCCTCACAAATTTATTATTTTTTGTATAAAATGTATAAAAGCTTCCTGCTTTGGCTACTTCTTAGGTCACATTTCTATAAGACCTCAATGTGCATGAATTAAAATTTCTTTTTTTTTTTTTCTCCTGTTAATCTATCTGGTGTCAATATGATTATTGGTCCAGTCACAAGAACTCAAGATGGGTAGAGGAGAAAATTTTCCCCTCCCAGCAGTAGCAATCAAGGAAACCACTTATAAAAATGTTTTTATCCCTGGGGTGGGGCCTCTTTTCCCAATATATTCTTCAGGGTCCTGTCCATAGGCATTCAAATCATGCATCAATGAGGGTGGGGTTATACAAAAGCTGTCATTAGCAATGAGGAAAATTCTTAAACATCTAGGGAACAGATGCTTGTTCCTAACCATTCACACCCATGCCCACAACTTTTGCTTCCTCATTCATTCATTAATTCATTCATCCCACAATAATCTGGGAAGCTTCTACTAAGTGTCAGGCACTACTTTGCTGCTGAGGTTACATCTGTTAAGAAGTTAGACAGGGCTTCCCTGGTGGCGCAGTGCTTGAGAGTCCGCCTGCCGATGCAGGAGACGCGGGTTCGTGCCCCGTTTCGGGAGGATCCCACATGCCGCGGAGCGGCTGGGCCCGTGAGCCATGGCCGCTGGGCCTGCGCGTCCGGAGCCTGTGCTCCGCAAATGGGAGAGGCCACGACAGTGAGAGGCCCACATAACGCAAGGAAAAAAAAAAAAAAAAAGAAAGAAAGAAGTTAGACAAATTCCCATTTTGAGAAGACATTTTTTTTTTTTAATATTGGAGGCAGTCAATAAACAAAACAACAGTTATGTAGAAAAACAGTATAGGAAATGTATTCATATTACATAGAGAGAATAATGTAATGGTTAAAGTGAGGGATAAAGATTGGCTATAACTTTATTTTTTTAAACATCTTTATTGGAGTATAATTGCTTTATATTGTTGTGTTTCTTGCTGTATAACAAAATGAATCAGCTATATGTATACATATATCCCCATATCACCTTCCTCTTGTGTCTCCCTCCTACGCTCCCTATCCCATCCCTCTAGGTGGTCACAAAGCACCGAGCTGATCTCCCTGTGCTATGCAGCTGCTTCCCACTAGCTATTTTATATTTGGTAGGGTATATATGTCCATGCCACTCTCTTACTTCATCCCAGCTTACCCTTCCACTCCCCATGTCGTCAACTCCAATCTCTATGCCTGCATCTTTATTCCTGTCTTACCCTTAGGTTCGGCAGAACGAATTATTTTTTCTTTTAGATTCCATGTATATGTGTTACAATACAGTATTTGTTTTTCTCTCTCTGACTTACTTCACTCTGTATGAAAGACAGGTCCATCCACCTCACTACAAATAACTCAATTTAGTTTATTTTTATGGCTGAGTAACATTTCATTGTATATATGTGCCACATCTTCTTTATCCATTCATCTGTCTATGGACAGTTAGGTTGCTTACCTGTCCTGGCTATTGTATATAGTGCTTCAATGAACACTGTGGTAAATGACTCTGTTTGAATTACCGTTTTCTCATGGTATATGCCCAGTAGTGGGATTGCAGGCTCATATAATAGTTCTATTTTTAGCTTTTTAAGGAACCTCCATACTGTTCTCTATAGTGGCTATATCAGTTTACATTCTCACCAACAGTGCGAGAGGGTTCCCTTTTCTCCACACCCTCTCCAGCATTTATTGTTTGTAGATTTTTTGATGATGGCCATTCTGACTGGTGTGAGATGATACCTCAGTGCAGTTTTGATTTGCATTTCTCTAATGATTAATGATGTTCAGCATCCTTTCATGTGTTTGTTGGCAAATGGTATATCTTCCATGGAGAAATGTTTACTTAGGTGTTCTGCCCATTTTTGGACCGCATCGTTTTTTGATTTTGAGCTGCATGAGCTGCTTGTAAATTTTGGAGATTAATCCTTTGTCAGTTTTTTCATTATCAAATATTTTCTCCCATTCTGAGGGTTGTCTTTTCATTTTGTTTATGGTTTAATTGCTGTGTAAAAGCTTTGAAGTTTCATTAGGTCTCATTTGTTTATTTTTGTTTTTATTTCCATTTCTTTAAGAGGTGGGTCAAAAAGGATCTTGCTGTGATTTATGTCATAGAGTGCTCTGCCTATGTTTTCCTCTAAGTATTTTATAGTGTCTGGCCTTACATTTAGGTCTTTAATTCATTTTGAATTTATTTTTGTATATGGTGTCAGGAAGTGTTCTAATTACATTCTTTTACATGCAGCTATCCACTTTTCCCAGCATCACTTATTGAAGGGTCTGTCTTTTCTCCATTGTATATCCTTGCCTCCTTTATCAAAGATAAGGTGACCGTATGTGTGTGGGTTTGTCTCTGGGCGTTCTATCCAGTTACCTTGATCTATATTTCTGTTTTTGAGAAAGTACCATACTGTCTTGATTACTGTAGCTTTGTTGTATAGTCTGAAGTCATGGAGCCTGATTCCTCCAGCTCCATTTTTCTTTCTCAAGATTGCATTGTCTATTCAAGAGCTTTTGTGTTTCCATACAATATGTGAACTTTTTGTTCTAGTTCTGTGAAAAATACCAGTGGTAGTTTGATAGGGATTGCATTGAATCTGTAGATTGCTTTGGGTAGTATAGACATTTTCACAATGTTGATTCTTGCAATCCAAGAACATGGTTTATCTCTCAATCTGTTTTTATCATCTTTAATTTCTTTCATCAGTGTCTTATACTTTTTGCATACAGGTCTTTTGTCTCGCTAAGTAGGTTTATTCCTAGGTATTTTAATCTTTTTGTTGCAATGGTAAATGGGAGTGTTTCCTTAATTTCTCTTTCAGATTTTTCATCATTAGTGTATAGGAGTGCAGCAGATTACTGTGCATTAATTTTGTATCCTGCTACTTTACCAGATCCATTGATTACCCCTAGTAGTTTTCTCGTAGCATCTTTAGGATTCTCTTTGTATAGTATCATGTAATTTGCAAACAGTGACAGCTTTACTTCTTCTTTTCCAATTTTTATTCTTTTTATTTCTTACTCATCTCTGATGCTGTGGCTAAAACTTCCAAAACTATGTTGAATAATATTCGTGAGAGTGGGAAACCTTGTCTTATTCCTGATCTTAGTGGAAATGGTTTCAGTTTTTCACCTTTGAGAACGATGTTTGCTGCGGGTTTGTCATATATGCCTTTATTATGTTGAGGGAAGTTCCCTCTATGCCTACTTTCTGCAGGGTTTTTATCATAAATGGGTGGTGAATTTTTTCCAAAGCTTTCTCTGCATCTATTCAGATGATCATATGGTTTTTCTCCTTCAATTTGTTAATATGGTTTATCACATTGATAGATTTGCATATATTGAAGAATCCTTGCATTCCTGGGATAAACCCCACTTGATCATATTGTATGATCCTTTTAATGTGCTGCTGGATTCTGTTTGGTAGTATTATGTTGAGGATTTTTGCATCCATGTTCATCAGTAACATTGGCCTGTAGTGTTCTTTTTTTGTGACTGCTTTGTCTCGCTTTTGTAACAGGGGGATGGTGGCCTTGTAGAATGTACTTGAGAGTGTTCCTCCCTCTGCTACAATTTGGAAGAGTTTGAGGATAGGTGTTAGTTCTTCTTTAAATGTTTGATGGAATTTTCCTGTGAAGCCATCTCGTCCTGAGGTTTTGTTTGTTGGAAGATTTTTAATCACAATATCAATTTCAGTGCTTGTGATTGGTCTGTCCATATTTTCTATTTCTTCCTGCTTCAGTCTTAGAAGATTAGGCTTTTCTACAAATTTGTCCATGTCTTCCAGGTTGTTCATTTTGCTGGCATATATTTGCTTGTAGTAATCTCTCATGATCCTTTGTATTTCTGCAGTGTCAGTTGTTACTTCTCCTTTTTCATTTCTACTTCTGTTGGTTTGAGTCTTCTCCCTTTTTTTCTTGATGAGTCTGGCTAGTGTTTTATCAATTTTGTTTATCTTCTTAAAGAGCCAGCATTTAGTTTTATTGATCTTTGCTATAGTTTCCTTCATTTATTTTTCATTTATTTCTGATCTGATCTTTATGATTTCTTTCCTTCTGCTAACTTTGGGGTTTTTTGTTCTTCTTTCTCAAATTGCTTTAGGTGCAAGGTTGGTTTGTTTATTTGAGGTTTTTCTTGTTTCTTGAGGTAGGATTGTATTGCTGTAAACTACACTCTTAGAACTGCTTTCGCTCTGTCCCATAGGTTTGGGGTCATCACGTTTTCATTGTAATTTGTTGCTAGGTATATTTTGATTTCCTCTTTGATTTGTTTAGGGATCTCTTGGCTAATTAGTACTGTATTGTTTAGCCACCATGGGTTTGTAATTTTTATAGTTGTTTTCCCCTGTAATTGATATCTAGTCTCATAGCATTGTGGTCAGAAAAGTTACTTGATATGATTTCAGTTTTCTTAAATTTACCAAGGCTTGATTTGAGACCAAGATACGATCTACCCTGGAGAATGTTCCATGAGCACTTGAGAAGAAAGTGTATTCTGTTGTTTTTGGATGGAAGGTCCTATAATATCAATTAAGCCCAACTTGTTTAATGTATCATTTAAAGGTTGTGTTTCCTTATTTGTTTTCATTTTGGTTGATCCATCCTTTGGTGAAAGTGGGGAGTTAAAGTTCCATAGTATTATTGTATTACTGCCCATTTCCCGTTTTATGGCTGTTAGCACCTACCTTATGTATTGTAGTGCTCCTATGTTGGGTGCATAAATATTTACAATTGTTAAATCTTCTTCTTGAATTGATTCCTGGATCATTAGAGTGTCCTTCTTTCTCTCTTCTAATACTCTTTAATTTAAAGTCTATTTTGTATGATATGAGAATGCTACTCCAGCTTTCTTTTGATTTCCATTTGTACAGAATATCTTTTTCTATACCCTCACTTTCAGTCTGTATGTGTCCCTAGGTCTGATGTGTATCTCTTGCAGACATCATACATACAGGTCTGTTTTTTGTATCCATTCAGACAGTCTATGGCTTTTTATTGGAGCACTTAATCCATTTATATTTATGGTTATTATAGGTATGTATGTTCCTATTACTATTTTCTTAATTGTTTTAGAATTGTTTTTATAAGTCTTTTCCTTTTTTTTCATTTCCTGCCTAGAGAATTTCCTTTAACATTTGTTGTAAAGCTGGTTTTATGGTGTAAATTCTCTTTGCTTTTGCTTGTCTGTAAAGATTTTAATTTCTCCATCAAATCTGAATGAGATCCTTGCTCAGTAGAGTAATCTTGTTTGTAGACTTTTCCTTTTCATCACTTTAAATATGTCTTGCCACTCCCTTCTGACTTGCAGTGTTTCTGCTGAAAGATCTCTGTTAACCTTAAGGGATTCCCTTGTATGTTATTTGTTGTTTTTCCCTTACTGCTTTTAATATTTTTTCTTTGTTTTTAATTTTTGATAGTTTGATTAATATGTGTCTTGGCATGTTTCTCCTTTGACTTATCCTGTATGGGACTCTCTGCACCTCCTGGACTTGATTGACTATTTCCTTTCCCATGTTAGGGATGTTTTCCTCTATAATCTCTTTAAATATTTTCTCAGTACCTTTCTTTTTCTCTTCTTCTTCTGGGACCCATATAATTTGAATGTTGTTGCATTTCATGTTGTCCCAGTGGTCTCTGAAACTGTCCTCAATTCTTTTCACTGTTTTCTTTATTCTGCTCTGCAGTAGTTATTTCCACTATTTTATCTTCCAGGTCATTTATTTGTTCTTCTGCCTCAGTTATTCTGATATTGATTCCTTCTAGAGAATTTTTAATTTCATTTATTGTGTTGTTCATCATTGTGTGTTTGGCCTTTGGTTTTTCTGGGTCCTTGTTGAACATTTATTGTATTTTCTCCATTCTATTTCCAAGACTTTGGTTAATCTTTACTGTCATTACTCTGAATTATTTTTCAGGTAGACTGCCTATTTCCTCTTCATGTTTTTGGTCTGGTGGGTTTTTATCTTGCTCTTTCATCTGCTCCATATTTCTCTGTCTTATCATTTTTCTTAAATTACTGTGTTTGAGGTCTCCTTTTCGCAGGCTGCAGGTTCATAGTTCACATTTGTTTTGGTGTCTGCTCCCAGTGGGTAAGGTTGGTTCAGTGTGTTGTGTAGGCTTCCTGGTGGAGGGGACTGGTGCCTGTGTTCTTGTGGATGAGGCTGGATCTTTCTTTCTGGTTGGCAGGACCTTGTCCACTGGTGTGTTTCAGGGTACCTATGAACTTAGTATGATTTTAGACAGCCCCTCTGCTATTGAGTAGGGTTGTTTTCCTGTCTTGCTAGTTTGGCATGGTATGTTCAGCATTGGTGCTTGCTGGTCGTTGAGTGGAGCTGAGCCTTATCATTGAGATGGAGATGTCTGGGAGAGCTCTAACCAATTGATATTACATGGGGCCATGAAGTTTCTGGTGGTCCAATGTCCTGAACTCAGCTCTCCCACCTCAGAGGCTCAGGCATGACACCCAGCCAGAGCACCAAGACCCTGTTATCCACACGACCAGGTATGTGGGGAGTTTCTTGCCTTTGGGAAGTCTGAGGTCTTCTGCCAGTGTTCAGTAGGTGTTTTGTAGGCATTGTTCCACATGTAGATGTATTTTTTATTTATTTGTGGAGAGGATGGTGATTTCCACATCTTACTGCTCCACCATCTTGTAGGTCTCCCAAAGATTGGCTATAACTTTAAATGGGATATTAGAAAAAAACTCTGAAGGAAAAATTCCTAATGTAAACAGAAGAGATAACTCATGTTTCCAGATATCCTAAAAATTATAAAGCATCACACCAGGTGAGATAGATCTTGGGGCTATTTCAACAATACTAATAATAGTGGTAATATATTTATTATATGAAAAATTCTTTACTTTTTTAAAAAAGGGGATAAAATTATAAATTAGAAAAAGGGATAAAATTATGCAAAACAAAATGAAGCAGTATTTGACATATTAGATAAGTTGAGGTTGTCATAATTCATACTGGTAAGATAATATATCATTATTGCTTGCTTTGACTTAGAGTCTGGAGGGAAGGAAATACAAAAATTTAAAGCTTCTGCCAGTTCCTTAGATCTAAAAGTTGAGACTCAGAGGAGTTGGTGTTCTTATTTTAGAAAAAAAACATTCATAGATCTTTGGATATGCCAATTTGCAGAGGAGATCTAAATTCCTTTCAGAGAGCATGAAGGGGACTAGGAGTGTAGGGGTCTGAGAAAATGGAGGGGAAAATAGGATGATTATACCTGTTACATGAAAAAGGGTCTGAGCCAGATGGAAATATAAAACACGTCCATCTCACAGATATTCATTCAAAATAGATATTGGAAAAAATGAAGGCAAAAGAAATGGGTTCAATTTCAGGCATGATACAGTATGGGAGAAATGTGACAACAAGTTGTAGATGACATGGACTATGAATCAGATAGATAGGGTGAAAGCTTTTTAAGACACAGGAGTTAAAAACTAAAAAGAAAATTTCAAAATCCTTTTCTCTCTGAATTACCAGGACTGAGAGATTCCAAGGCTCCCTGTGTCCATGGGATGGTGTTTACAAACAGTTAGTTTAAATTTGAGGAGACAGGCTACATCACCTGACACCAGCATTACACTCATCTCCTGTTCTGCATCTTCAAAACAGCCCAGTGAAGTAGATTTGAAGTTGAGTCCTCTCTCTATTTAAGAGAAAATGAAAAATTTAAAAAAAAATTGGAATTTATTTTCCTCTGAGGACAGAATATATGTTCTAGATATTGATTCTTGATTCTGTCTTACTTTGTTTAGGACTTCTAGGTTTTCTCCTTGCCCTTTCTACTTCTTCTTCTTCCCTTTTTCATTCTCTTTTCCTCCTTCTCCTTTGCTTCCTCCAACTTATTATTATTTTGGCATTCTCAGCATCCCCTAACCATGCTGTTGCATTTTTGGAATACAGAAGGGAGGCAGGAGGTATTATTCTTTTCTTTATCAGTGACATTGGATGTGTGAGCTTCAATAAATATGTGTTTTTCTCCTGCCAATTCCTTGCCTTGCTGCTGCAAGGCAGCTGTGGCAATTGTCAGCAATTCCACTTCCTGACTTCTGGGTAGCAGTAGCAACTTCTGGATTTTCTAGATCACACCTAAGTTGGTGACTCCAAAAGCCACTGACAGTCTCCCTTAACTTTTACCCCTCTAGTCATTTCAGAAGTTTTATAATCACCTAATTTATGATATTAAATCTCTTTCTGCTTTATATACTTAAACTGGTTTCTAGTTTTTGAATGAAAATGGCTGATATAGTTATTTCTGATCTTTCCTTTCCAATTTTTTTTTTTTTTTTTTTTTTTTTTTTTTTGCGGTACACAGGCCTCTCACTGCTGTGGCCTCTCCTGTTGCAGAGCACAGGCTCCAGACGCGCAGGCTCAGTGGCCATGGCTCACAGGCCCAGCTGCTCCGCAGCATGTGGGATCTTCCCGGACCGGGGCACAAACTCATGTCCCCTGCATCAGCAGGCAGACTCTCAACCACTGTGCCCCCAGGGAAACCCCATAGATCCTATTTTTATGCATACACACAAAAAAACCAAATCAAAGTGACAGTCTCACCTGTAGAAGAGAGATCTTATAGTCTTCCTCAGGCACATTTTATGCTCTTTTTTGGCGGGCTAGACATCAAAATTATATTGCATTATTTTTAAAAATCCTATTTTATTTTGTAGCTAGATTCATTGAACAAAAAATCTAGAAGGAATCTAATAGATCATTTGGTCCAATCTTATTTTACTAATGAGGAAAATGAGATTCTAATATGTTAAAATGAAAAGTAGAATTCAGGTGTTCCAAGTCTCCTTTA
Source organism: Lipotes vexillifer (assembly GCF_000442215.2). NCBI lineage: Eukaryota > Metazoa > Chordata > Mammalia > Artiodactyla > Lipotidae > Lipotes > Lipotes vexillifer. Next base: position 1,067,035 of record NW_006788741.1, on the reverse strand, counting down.
TATACTCTTTTCTATTTCAAAATCCTGTGATGTTTGGTGTTGTTAAATGTGTCTCCATAACCACATTCAATGCTTTCTACCTTATATTCTTCTACATCTCCCAGCATACTTGTAGAACAAAAATGGTCAACCAGCAGTTGACTAGTAATGTCAGGGAGGGCACTCGCCATTGAATGACCATCTTAGACGTACTGACAAACCCCGAATACTTTGAGACTCTGATCAGGCACCTAGATACAGGCCAGGGGAATGATAATATAGATATCTAAAGACAGGGAACTGGAGGAATGGTGGCAATCAACATGGGTGCCATAGAAAGGTGGTATGGATGTTTAGAGATATTGAAGAGATGCTATTGCTGGTGCAGGTGACAAGTGAAATGGTATGTAAAAAGGAAGAAATTTTACTGTTTGGGTTGCTTTTGACAGGATTTGGTAATCTATGGTTTTCTTCTTAATTCTGAGACTTTTCTTCTACATTCTATATCTATCTTGTTAAAACTCAAGTCTGTGAAGTTAACTATTCCAACTGTTACTTATAAACTGATAAATTTTGCATTGCAATACCTGTTTTATGAATAAGGTTTAAAATGAAACAAGATCTCTGTTTATATATGTATGTCTTTTGTGTTTTTGGTAGTATTGCTGAGGTTAATTTGTGAATGAGCTCAAGTTAATTGGCTTTTTAAAAAGTGCTTACAAAATAAAGCATTTCTAAATATAAAAGAAACTAAGCTAAACGGACTTCAGTCTCATGTGATCTGAGAAATATTTAATATTAAATTAATATCTGGTATTAAAGTTAAAGTTTGTTGTTTAAATCTGTTAATTAATACAAATATGTCTTTAGAGTCATCAACATTAAGTATAATACTTTATTCTACCTAGTTGACTAAAAGTCAATAAGTTTATATTATATTTGTTGTAAAATTTGTCAGCAAGAAAAATTAACCACTAATTTTCAGATTTTGTCATCCTGATATTCTTGTGGCATGGCAACAGTATGCTACTAAATGAGAAAAATTAACATAGATATACAAAAGCTATAAATTAATCATTCAGGGCTATGGGAAACCCAAGACAGCTACTTGTCTTTTCCTGGCTCCCTGGAAAACCTAATTTTATATTTAATGGCTTAAAGACTCCCTTGACTGCAAGGCTGATGCTCTCACAGTAAAAACGGGAATGGTTAAAAATGTGTTTTTCACTTGGGGTATAGATTTTTACAATTTTTAGCAATCAAGACACCTGCTTTATTGGACTAATTTTACAAGCTTATGTAATCAATTAAGCAGACTTATTTTACAGACAAATCAATCTTAATTTGGCTATATTTGAGGGTTAAAATTGAGGGTTATTTTAGAGAAAAAATATGCTTTATTAGAGATTAAATTTTGGTTTTGCTACTTGAAGTCTGTATATACTGTCTAAAACTCACTTTTCAAATAGCTCTTTATTGCTGTGTTATATTATTGTAAAGCTTGAGTTATTAAGAAGGTATTCTAAGCTAGTTTCTGAAGCTAATCACTGTAATCTATCTTCAGATAAAAGTAGATGTCCATAATCCATAATTAGGGGATTATATATACTGGAAAAAAATAATTTAAAGGATTGTGTCCAACCTAGATAAAAGGCCTCTTTTCAGGTATTTTGAAGTACATCATGCATAAGGAAACTGAAGGGAATCAAATTCCAAGACTTAAGGTACCTTTTCCGCAATTACTAGATGTGCCCAATGGAAGAATTCCTGAGCCCTGATGTCTGTCTTCCCCTCCCTCTGACCCTTACAAGTGCTGACCCTCTGTTTCCAATACGCAGCCAGACCAGTTCCCACTTATTGTCAACACCACTTGGGACACCTTCTGTACTATTCCTTTGCAGCAATTTCGCAGGCATTAACACCTCATTAAGAGACTACTTTGAGAGGGATAGCATTTAAAGTTGTAAGTACAAATCATGATTAAATTGCACAGTGGATTTTCACACAGGGGAAAAACAAAACAAAACAAAACAAAACAAAACCTTTGGATAGCTAACTGTTGCTCTGGTGAAAGCTGCTATATCCATGGAAATGGCTGCTCCAACAAGGGCTACCTCAGAGGCGGGAGTGCTTGCTCCAGTTGAGGCCACTATCTCAGGGAAAAATGCACCCAAGAGTAAGAAAGGACCTCCAATATATTCAGGAGCTCCTTTGTGCCCTGTTACCCAAAGGACCCATTTTCGGCCTAGCTAGTACCTGCAACAGTGTAAGTTACCAAATAACTGCCCCCAAGGTTCTGTGTCTGAGAGAAATTTCTGATAGAAATCAAGGAACAATAAGAGCTCATGTGTTTTTTTAATGTCTGATCTAAGTCTTGTAGAGGATAAGTTGGAAAGTTTTTCTGAGGATCCTGAACTTTTCATAAGGAGTTTACTTGGTTGATGAGATCTTTTGATCTCACCTGGGGGAATTATAGATCTTATCCCACTGCTGCACCCCTGAGAAAGAATAGCATATAATACTGGCAACCAAAGCCCATGCTGACCAAGTGGCAGCCCAATCCCAATAGGACCATGCAGTACACTGAGTGGGGAAAAATGCTGTCCTCAAGGCCGATCCACAATGGAATCGGGAGATAAATTTTATAATAGGGAGAGGTGGGACCATATGATTAATTGTTTAATAGAGGGTATGAAAAAGCTTACAGTTAAAACCATCAATTATGAAAAAAGTCTAACAGGGACCAGATGAAAATCCTGCAGTTTTTCCAGGGAGATTAGTGGAAGCTTTTAAAAAGTATATGAATGTGGATTCCTCTGCCCCCGAGGGACAGGCCCTTTTGGCTATGCATTTCATAGCCCAGTTTGTACCAGATATCAGGTGCAAAATTCAAAAATCAACTGCTGGTCCTCAGGCCACTATGAATGATTTACTCCAATTGGCTTATTCACTTTTCAAAAATATGTATATGGTTGAAAAGGCAGAGCACACCCAGAGAGACAAACAAAGGGCCCAAATGATGGCAGTGGCTTTGACCACTTGGAGGTCACTGAAGGGGATGCTGGGATTTCAGGGCAAATTTTGGCCATGGTAGACCACAAGGCCCATGTGTACCCAGATAATATCAGTGTGCCCTGTGTGAACAGAAGGGATGTTGGAGGAAAGATTGTGATCAGTGTGCCCTTTGCAAACAGCAAGGATATTGGAAGAGGGAATGCCCCAGATGCCAGTGAGTCCTGGGGTAACTTCAGTCATTGATGGTTTTGCAATCAGAAGACTGATGGGGGAGGAGATAGCTTCAAGATGGTGGAGGAGAAAGACGTATAGATCACCTTCTTCCCCAGAAATATATAAAAATTACATCTACATGAGGAACAGCTCCTACAGAACACCTACTGAAAGATCTCAGACTTCCCAAAAGGAAAGAAATGCCCCACATATATGAGTAGGGGAAAAGAAAAAAGAAAAAAAACAGAGACAAAAGAATAGGGATGGGACCTGCACCTCTGGAAGGGAGCTGTGAAGGAGGAAAAGTTCCCACACACTAAGAAACCCCTTCACTGGCAGAGATGGTGTGTGGGTGGGTGGGGGGAAGCTTAAGAGCCAAGGAAGAGAGCACAGCAACAGGGGTGCAGAGGCAAAGGGGAGAGATTCCCATGCAGAGGGTCACTGACGATCAGCACTCACCACCCTGAGACACTTTTCTACTCACCTGCTGGGGCGGGTGGGGGCTGGGAGATGAGACTTGGGCTTCAGAGTTCAGATCCTAAGAAGAGGACTGGAGTTGGCTGCCTGAACACAGCCTGAAAGGGGCTAGTGTGCCACAGCTAGCTAGGAGGGAGTCCAGGAAAAAGTCTGCAACTGTCTAAGAGGCAAGAGACAATTGTTTCAGGGTACGGCAGGAGAGGGGATTCAGAGAACCGCCTAAACAAACTCCAGAATTGGCCATGAGCAGTGGCTATCAGCATGGACCTCAGAAAGGGGCATGAAACATTAAGGCTGCTGCTGCAGCACCAAGAAGCCTGTGTGCAAGCACAGGTCACTATCCACACCTCCCCTCCCAGGAGCCTGTGCAGCCCGCCACTGCCAGGGTCCAATGATCCAGGGACAACTCTCCTGGGAGAATACATGTCATGCCAGAAGCTGGTGCAACACCACACTGGTCTCTGCCAGTGAAGATTCACCCCACATTCAGTATCTCTCCCTCCTCCTGTCCTGAGAGAGCCAGAGCACTCTAATCAGCTTCTACTTTTACCCCATCCTGTCTGGGCGGGAAACAGATGCCCTCAGGCTACCTACATGCAGAAGCACGGCCAAAACCAAAGGTGAAACCCAGGAGCTGTGCAAACAAAGAAGAGAAAGGGAAATCTCTCCATGAAGCCTCAGGAGCAGCCGATTAAATCTCCACAATCAAACTGATGTACCATACATCTGTGGAATACCTGAATAGAAAAAGAATCATTCCAAAATTGAGGCGGTGGACTTTGGGAGAAACTGTAGACTAGGGGTTTGCTTTCTGCATCTAATTTGTTACTGGTTTTATGTTTATCTAGTTTAGTATTTAGAGCTTATTATCACTGATAGATTTGTTTATTGATTTGGTTGCTCTCTTCATATATATATATATTTTTTTCTTTTTCTCATTTTTTGAGTGTGTATGTATATGCTTCTTAGTGTGATTTTGTCTGTATGGCTTTGCTTAAAAGCCCATTTGTCCTAGGGTTCTGTCTGTCATATTTTGTTTGTTTGTTTTTGTTTTTTTTAGTACAGTTTTTAGTGCTTGTTATCACTGGTGTATTACTTTTTTGTTTTAGGTGCTCCCTTCTTTCTTTCTTTTTTTAAATTACTTTTATTTTTTTAATTTTAATAATATATTTTTATTTTAATAACTTTATTTTATTTTTCTTTCTTTCTTTCTTTCTTTCTTTCTTTCTTTTTCTCCATTTGCTTCTGAGCCATGTGGCTGACAGGGTCTTTGTTCTCTGGCTGGATGTCAGACCAGAGCCTCTGAGGTGGGAGAACCAAGTTCACAACATTGGTCCACCAGAGACCTCCTGTACCCAGGTAATATCAAAAGACAAAAAGTCTCTCAGAGATCTCTGTCTCAACACAAAGACCCAGACCCACTTAACGACCAGCAAGCTACAGTGCTGGACACCCTATGCCAAACAACTAGCAAAAAAGGGACACAACCACACCCATTAGAAGAGAGGCTGCCTAAAATTATAATAAGTTCACAGATACCCCAAACCACACCACCAGCCATGGTCCTGCCCACCAGAAAGAAAGATCCAGCCTTATCCACCAGAACAGAGGCACCAGTCCTCTCCAACAGGAAGCTTGCACAACCCACTGAATGAAACTTACCCACTGTGGGCAAACACACACACAAAAATGGGAACTACAAACCTGCAGGCTGGGAAAAGGAGATACCAAACACAGTAAGTTAAGCAAAATGAGAAGACAAATAAAAACACAGCAGTAGAAAGAGCAAGGTAAAAATCCACCAGACCAAACAAATGAAGAGGAAATAGGTAGTATACCTGAAAAAAATTGAGAGCAATGATAGTAAAGATGATGCAAAATCTTGGAAATAGATTGGAGAAAATAGAGGAAACATTTCACAAGGACCAAGAAGAACTAAAGAGCAAATAAACAATGATGTACAACTCAATAAACAAAATTAAAAATACTCTAGAAGGAATCAATAGCAGAATAACTGAGGCAGAAAAATGGATAAGTGAACTGGAAGATAAAATAGTGGAAATAACTACTGCAGAACAGAATAAAGAAAAAAGAATGAAAAGAATTGAGGACAGTCTAAGAGACCTCTGCAAAAGCATTAAACACACCAATTAAAATCATAGGGGTCTCAAAAGAAGAGAAAAAAAAGGGACTGAAAAATATTTAAAGAGATTACTTTTGAAAATTTCCCTAATATGGGAAACGAAATACTAAAGTCCAGGAAGAGCAGAGAGTCCCATACAAGATAAATCCTAGGAGAAACTCACCAAGACACATATTTATCAAACTATCAAATAATAATACAAAGAAAAAAATATTAAAAGCAGCAAGGGAAAAGTAAAAAATAATATAGAAAGGAATCCCAACAAGGTAAACAGCTGAACTTTCAGCAGAAACTCTAAAAGCCTGAAGGGAGAGGCAGGAAATATTTGAAGTGATGAAAGAGAGAAGCCTACAAACAATATTACTGTACCCAGCAAGGATCTCATTCAGATTCAATGGAGAAATTAAAAGATTTACAGACAATCAAAAGCAAAAATATTCAGAACCACCAAAAAAGCTTTACAACAAATGCTAAAGGAACTTCTCTAGACAGGAAATATAAGAGAAGGAAAAGACCAAACAAACCCAACCCAAAAGAATTAAGAAAATAGTATTAGGAATATATATATATATATATATATATATATATATATATATACACACATATATACATATATACATATAATTACCTTAAATGTAAATGGCTAAATGCTCCAGCCAAAAGACTGAGTGGATACAAAAGGAAGACCCATATGTATCATGTCTGCAAAAGTCCCACTTCAGACCTAGGGACTCATACAGACTGAAACTGTGGGGATGGAAAAAGGTATTCCATGCAAATGGAAATCAAAAGAAAGCTGGAGTAGCAATTCTCATATCAAAAAACATAGACTTTTAAAAAGAAAACTATTACAACAGACAAAGAAGGACAATACATAATGATCAAAGGATCAATCCAAGAAGAAGATATAACAGTTGCAAATATTTATGTACCCAACATAGGAGCACCTCAATACATGGTAAATGCTAACAGCCATAAGAGGGGAAATCAACATAACACAATAATAGTAGGGGACTTTAAAACCTTACGTACAACAATGGACAGATCAACCAAACTGAAAATACATAAGGAAACACAAGCTTTAAATGATATATTAAACAAGATAGACTTAACTGATATTTATAGGCCATTCCATCCAAAAACAACAGAATACACGTTCATCTCAAGTGCTCATAGAACATTCTCCAGGATAGATCATTTCTTGTGACACAAATCAAGATTTGGTAAATTTAAGAAAATTGAAAGCATATCAAGTATCTTTTCTGACCACAATGCTATGAGACTAGATATCAATTACATCAAAAAATCTGGAGAAAACTACAAACACTTGGGGTCTAAACAATACACTACTAAATAACCAAGAATTCACTGAAGAAATGAAAGAGGAAATCAAAAAATACCTAGAAACAAATGACAATAAAAACACAATGATCCAAAACCTATGGGAGGCAGCAAAAACAGTTCTAAGAGGGAATTTTATAGCAATACAATCCTACATCAAGAAACAAGACTTAAACTTACACCTAAAGCAATTAGAGAAAGAATAACAACAACAACAACAACAAAAACAAAGTTAGCAGAAGGAAAGAAATCATAAAGATCAGAGAAGAAATAAATGAAAAGGAAATTAAGGAAACAATAACTAAGATCAATACAACTAAAATGGGGTTCTTTGAAAAGATAAACAAAATTGATAAAACACTAGCCAGACATATCAAGAAAAAAAGGGAGAAGACTCAAATGAACAGAATTAGAAATGAAAAAGGAGAAGTAACAACTGACACTGCAGAAATACAAAGGATCATGAGAGATTCCTACAGGCAACTATATGCCAATAAATTAGACAACTTCAAAGAAATCAACAAATTCCTAGAAAAGCATAACCTTCTGAGACTGAACCAGGAAGAAATAGAAAATATGAACAGACCAATCACAAACACTGAAATTGAAACTGTGATTAAAAATCTTCCAATAAACAAAAGCCCAAGACAAGATTGGCTTCACAAGCAAATTCTATCAAACATTTAAAGAAGAGCTAACACCTATCTTGCTCAAACTCTTCCAAAATATAGCAGAGGGAGGAACACTCTCAAACTCATTCTATGAGCCCACCATCACCCTGATACCAACACCAGACAAAGATGTCACAAAGAAAGAAAATTACAGGCCAATATCACTAATGAATATAGATGCAAAAATCCTCAACAAAATACCAGCAAACAGAATCCAACAGAATATTAATATGATCATACACCATAATCAAGTGAGGTTTATTCCAGGGAAGCAAGGATTCTTCAATATACACAAATCAATCAATGTGATAAACCACATTAACAAATTGAACGAGAAAAAACATATGATCATCTCAACATATTCAGGAAAATCTTTTGGAAAAATTCAACACCCATTTATGATAAAAACTCTCCAGAATGTAGGCATAGAGGGAACTTACCTCAACATAATAAAGGGCATATATGACAAACCCACAGCAAATGTCATTCTCAATGGTGAAAAACTGAAAGCATTTTCATGAAGATCAGAAACAACACAAGGTTGCCTACTCTCACCATTATTATTCAACATAGTTTTGGAAACTTTTGCCACAGCAGTCAGATAAGAAAATGAAATAAAAGGAATCCAAATTGGAAAAGAAATAAAGCTGTCACTTTTTGCAGATTGTATGATACTATATATAGAGAAACCCAAAGATGTTACCAGAAAACTACTAGAGCTAATCAATGAATTTGGTAAAGTAGCAAGAAATAAAATTAATGCTCAAAAATCTCTTGCATTCCTATACACTAATGATGAAATATCTGAAAGAGAAATTAAGGAAACATTCCCACTTACCACTGTAAAAAAAGAATAAAATACCTACAAATATACCTACCTAAGGAGACAAAAGACCTGTATGCAGAAATTATAATACACTGATGCAAGAAATTAACAATGATACATACAGATGCAGAGATATATCATGTTCTTGAATTGGAAGAATCAACATTGTGAAAATGCGTATACTACCCAAAGTAGTCTACAGATTCTATGCAATCCCTATCAAACTACCAATAGCATTTTTCACAGAACTAGAGCAAAATATTTCACAATTCGTATGGAAACACAAAAGATCCCGAATAGCCAAAGCCAACTTGACAAAGAAATATGGAGCTGGAGGAATCAGGCTCTCTGGATTCAGACTATACTTCAAAGCTACAGTAATCAAGACAGTATGGTACTGGCACAACAACAGATATATAGATCAATGGAATGGGATAGAATACCCAGAGATAAACCCATGCTCATATTGTCACCATAATTTTGATAAAGGAAGTAAGAATATACAATGGAGAAAAAACAGCCTCTTTAATAAGTGGTGCTGAGAAAACTGGACAGCTACATGTAAAAGTATGAAATTAGATCACTGCTTAACACCATACACAAAAATAAACTCAAAGTGGATTAAAGACCTAAATGTAAGGCCAGACACTATAAAAACTTTCAGAGGAAAATAGGCAGAACACTCTGTGACATACAACACAGCAAGATCCTTTTTCTCCCAGCTCATAGAGAAATGGGAATAAAAACAAAAATAAACAAATGGGACTTAAAGAAACTTAAAAGCTTTTTCACAGCAAAGAAAACCATAAACAAGATGCAAAGACAACCCTCAGAGTGGGGGAAAATATTTTCAAATGAAGCAACTGACAAAGGATTATTCTGCAAAATATACAGGTAGCTCATGCAGCTCAATATCAAAATAACAAACCACCCAATCCAAAAATGGGCAGACGAGCTAAACAGACATTTCTCCAAAGATATATAGATTGCCAACAAATATATGAAAGGATGCTCAGCATCACTAATCGTTGGAGAATTGCAAATCAAAATTACAGTGAGGTATCACTTCACAGCAGTCAGAATGGCCATCATCAAAAAATCTACAAACAACAAACACTGGAGAGGGTTTGGAGAAAAGGGTACCCTCTCGCACTGCTGGTGGGAATGTAAATTGATACAGCCACTATGGAGAAGAGTATGGAGGTTCCTTCAAAACCTAAAAATGGAGCTACCATATGACCCAGCAATCCCACTACTGGGCATATACCCTGACAAAACATAATTTAAAAAGAGTCATGTACCACAATGTTCATTGAATCTCTATTTACAATAGCCAGGGCATGGAAGCAGCCTAAGTCTCCTTCAACAGATGAATGGATAAAGAAGTTGTGGCACATATATACAATGGCTATTACTCAGCCATAAAAATAAACTAAATTGAGTTATTTGTAGGGAGGTTGATGGACCTAGAGACTGCCATACAGAGTGAAGTACTTCAGAAAAGAGTAAAAAGTAACATATGCTAATACATATATATGGAATCTAAAAAAAATAAATAAATAAAGTGGCTCTGATGAACCTAGGGGCAGGACAGGAATAAAGACACAGACATAGAGAATGGACTTGAGGACACGGGGAAGGGGAAAGGTAAGCTGGGCTGAAGTGAGAGACTGGCATGGACATGTATACACTAGCAAATATAAAATAGATATCTAGTGGAAAGCAGCTGCATAGCACAGGGAAATCAGCTCAGTGTTTTGTGTCCACCTCGAGGTGTGGGAAAGGGAAAGTGAGAGGGAGATGCAAGAGGGAAGAGATATGATGATATAATTTTATGTATAGCTTACTCACTTTGTTATACAGCAGAAACTAACACACCATTGTAAAGAAATTACACTCCAATAAAGACGTTAAAAAAAAAAAAAAGAAGACTGACAGGGTCCAGACCAGAAGTGCCTCGCCTAAAGATTACATCTACATAACTAGTGCCAAGCCTCGGGTGGTCATTGAAGTGGCAGGCCATTTAATAGAATTTCTTATAGACACTGGCACAATCTTGGTCTTAGCCCAAAGGATTGGAAGTCTTAGTGATCATAAAGTATATGTAATGGGGGTACTGGGGAAAAGACAGGGGCACATTTTCCTGGATCTCTTTTGTGCAACATCAACAGCTGGTTGTTTCTATATTCCTTTCTGTTTGTGCCTGATTGTCCTCTCTCTTTAATGGGAGGGACTTACTAACTAAATTAGGGGCCACTCTGTTTCTTGAGGGACAAGGAACCCACCCTTATCACCATATGATATTAACAGAAAATAAAGAAGAACAAATTAAATCTATAACTGAGAAAGAAGATGCAATAGACCCTAAAGTATGAAACATTGAGATGCTGGGTCTAGCCAAAAATAAACAGATTGAGGTCTTAAGTGACAGTTTTTCAGATTTGGAAACTGTTTTGGGAAAAATGATTTGGATCTTCAAAATCATGGTTATAATCTTTTTTAATGACTATTTAAATACATATTACTGTATTTCTTTTAATTTATATCTTTTGTAAACTCATACTCTGATGCTTAACATACAAGAGGGCAAAAAGGATAATACTAAACAGAATGACATTGACTTGCAGTTCTCCCAACAGAGAAGGGACAGTCAGCCAGGTGTTTTACTCCCTCCCCAGGTAAGCCTA
>NW_006788741.1:1047887-1055673 GCF_000442215.2 Lipotes vexillifer | reverse complement strand
AGCAGGAAGCAGTTAGTGATTGGTCATTGCCTCTTCCACCCTGTTAAGCATAAAAGGGTAAACACTTTGAGAGGAGAATGAGGAGAGGAGAACACTTTGAGAGGACAGAGTAAAGGGACAAATTAGGGAATTAAATAGTGAATCCCACTAGGATATTGTAAGTGAAAAAAAAGTACGGGAGACCCCTGTACGTATATGATTATTCAAGAAAGCAGGTTTGCTTAACCACAAAAGCAAGCAGGCTTTCTTAGCAACAAAACCAATGCAGCAGAAGCATGAGGTATACCACAAAATAATATAACAACAGTGGCATATCCTGCCCAGTGAGCTCGGTAAGTTAATGACGCTTAGGCCATGCTCACTGCACACACAAAAAAACAAAAATTTATAAAAAGGTGACATTTCAAAGTGAAAGACTGACATTGTACTGAGACCTAAAGTAATTTTTCCATTGTGCCATGACAGTCTTAGCTTGACCATGTAGGGACAAGAAACCCAATCTGGAGGAGGAGCTGATCATGAAAGCATGATGTCTACTCAAGAATGAGGAAGAAAGTGGTCTTTTCCCCTCCCCACTTTTCCTTTGATTATGAAATTGTAGCCCACTAAGTTCTCAGGGTGCAGCACCTTCTTGCCCACCTGCGTGTAAACCTCACAAGTGTCCTATTCTAATAAACCACTTCTTATCTATCACTTTGCCTCTCACTGAATTCTTTCTGTGCTGAGACATAAAGGACCGGGCTCCTTGCAGCACCCCAAAATGACACCTATCAGTTTCACCATTATTAGATATTTTTTGACATTACTCACAACCTCAGGTCCATCCCATCCATTTCTTTTCATTTCTACTATTATCTCCTAACTATTCTCATTCTCTTGAATGACTACAATAATTTCCTAATGGAGTCTCCCTACTGACACCTTTGCCTCTCTGAAGCTCATTGTTTACAAGCAGTGAGGGTAATATTTTAAAATGTAAATCAGAATAACATTATAATAAAAATTTGTACCTTTCCACTAGAATATACTCTCCAAGAGAGCAAAAACATTCTCATTTATGTTTACTGTTGTATTTCTGCTCCTAGAGCAGGAGATGAATGTGATTTGTGCTCAAAAATTGTCTGTTGACTGATTAACACATTTTCAAAAAGAATGTTGCTAGGCAGGGACAGAAAGCATTGTCAAGGGGGAGATGGAGAAGCAGCCAAGATTTTCTCCCTTGTCAGCATTCTTCTCATTCTCTCTCAGGCTTCTTTCTTCATCTTGCCTCACTGTCTCTGCATCACTATCTCCTTCTGTCGGCCTTCTCTGTTTTCCTTATTTGCTTGGCTGGTTAGTGCTGTGTTACTTCTTTAATTAAGTTTTCACTCCATATGCTACTTGCCTCAGAGGAAAGAACTTGTCTGTAACGTTCATCATTGGATGGGTCCCAGGGAGAATAGCAATGTGTCCTTTAAACAGATTTTTAAAACACAGGATACTCACCAGAGAACTGAACACTCTTATAAGCAGGATACCCAAACTTGAATACAAGTTCTCCAGGGATTAGTATCGTCTTTATTATCAAACAAATATTCTACTATTATAACTTCATTCTTCATTACATATTTTGAAGGGCTCATCACATGTTTGACTCATAGGTGCCAAAGTCCGTTTCACATACATATTGTCATTATAAGATGTAATACATGTAAACCACTTAGCAGTGTATGTGAAAGTTAGCAAACACATAAAAATGTGATATTTTAATGATTATTAATTTAGTTCTTTAATAATAAAACAAATAAAATTTTTTTCTTTGAGCACTTTCCTTCTACAGCCTACAGATACAGCAGACTCAAATATTATTCAGTTTGTATTTCTCCATTTAATTAACAAAGATAAGTGTCTGTTAAAAGCCTTGCTGAAATCCAGACATACTTTATTTATACTGCTACCCTTACTGGTAACTTAATGGAAGAAGATTCCACCAAGTTATCTATATATACAGTCTCACAGGAAGTAGCACCAGATCCTAGTACAGGAAATCAATTTAACAATGGAACACACAGATTCAAAGAGCCTTTAGAGTTGTAGATCATTACAGGTGACTGGAAAATTGGGTTCTTAAGAAAAAAATAAATAAGCTTCCTTGCCAAGTATATTAAATTTCCACAAAATATATAGAATTATACAATAATGGGTTCCATGAAGTATTACTGACTGTATCTCTCTTTAAAAAAATATCTTAAAATAAAATTTTTTTCTGATTTGGAATCGGTTACAATTTAATTAAAAAAATTATTTTGGTCACTATGTGTAGTTAGTCTATATTTCCTTTGGATGCTCAAGAGAAATTGATAATGACCATAATGGTATTTTAAAAAATTATTCTCTACTGGCAGATTTTATGTGTATGGATTTTTTTTTTTTTTTTTGCGGTACACGGGCCTCTCACCATTGTGGCCTCTCCCGTTGCAGAGCACAGGCTCCAGACACACAAGCCCAGCAGCCATGGTTCACGGGCCCAGCTGCCCCACGGCATGTGGGATCCTCCTGGACCGAGACACGAACCTGTGTCCCCTGCATCGGCAGGCAGACTCTCAACCACTGCGCTACCAGGGAAGCCCTATGTGTATGGATTTAACAGTGTTTACTTTTACCACTTATACTTCTATTTAAAACAAGGGTAGCAGACTGAAAGCATTTCCTCTAATATCAGGAACAAGATAAGGATGTCCATTCTCACTACTATTATTCAACATAGTTTTGGAAGTCCTAGCCATGGCAATCAGAGAAGAAAAAGAAACAAAAAAAAATCAAAATTTGAAAAGAAGAAGTAAATCTATCACTGTTTGCAGATGTCATAATGCTATACATAGAAAATCCTAACCAGAAAAACGCTAGAGCTCATCAATGAATTTGTAAAGTTGCAGAATATAAAATTAATACACAGAAACTTCTTTAATTCCTAGACAGTAACAATGAAAGATCAGTAAGAGAAATCAAGGAAACAATCCCATTTACCACTGCACCAAAAAGAATAAAGTACCTAGGAATAAACCTACCTAAGAAAGCAAAAGTCCTGTACTCAGAAAACCATAAAACTTTGATGAAAGAAATCAAAGATGACACAAACAGATGGAGAGATATACCATGTTCTTGGATTGGAAGAATCAATATTGTAAAAATGACTATACTACCCAAGGCAATCTACAAATTCAATGTAATACCTATCAAATTAACAATGCCATTTTTCACACTACTAGAAGAGTAAAGTTTTAAATTTGTATGGAAAAACAAAAGACCCTGAATAGCCAAAGTAATCATGAGAAAGAAAAATGGAGCTGGAGGAATCAGGGTCCCTGACTTCAGACTATACTAAAAAGCCACATTCATAAAAACAGTATGATACTAATATATATTAAAAAAAAAAAAAGAAATATAGATCAGTGGAACACAATAGTAAGTCCAGTGATAAACCCAGGCACCTATGGTCACCTAATCTATGACAACAGAGACAAGAGTATACAATGGGGAAAAGTCAGTCTCTTCATAAGTAGTGCTGGAAAAACTGGACAGCTACATGTAAAATAATGAACTTAGAACATTCTCTAACACGATACACAAAAATAAACCCAAAATAGATTAAAGACCTGAATGTAAGACCAGATACTGTAAAATTCTTAGAGGAAAACATAGGCAGAACTCTCTCTGACATAAATCACAACAAGATCTTTGTTGATCCACCTCCTAAAGTAATGAAAATAAAAACAAATGTAAACAAATGAGATCTAATGAAACTTGAAGGCTTTGGTACAGCAAAGGAAACCATAAACAAAACAAAAAGACAACCCTCAGAATGGAAGACAATATTTGCAAATGAAACAAGCAAAGGAGTAATCTCCAAAATACTCAAACAGCTCATGAAACACAATATCAAAAAAAAAAAAAAAAACAATCAAAAAATGGGTTGAAATTCTAAATAGACATTTCTTCAAAGAAGACATATAGATGGCCAAAAAGCACATGAAAATATGCTCAACATCACTAATTATTAGAGAAATGCAAATAGAAACTAAAATGATATATCATCTCACACTGGTCTAAATGGCCATCATCAAAAAATCTACAAACAATAAATGCTAGAGAGGGTGTGGATAGAAGGAGGCCCTCTACAGTGTTGGTGGGAATGGGAATTGATACAGCCACCATGAAGAACAGTATGGAAGTTCCTTGAAAAACTAAAAATAGAACTACAGTATGACCCAGCAATCCCACTACTGGACATATACCAGGAGAAAACCATAATTCAAAAAAATACATGCACCCCAATGTTCATTGCAGCACTATTTATTGTAGCCAGACATGGAAACAACCTAAATGTCCATCAACCGAAGAATGGATAAAGAAGATATTGTACATATATGCAATGGAATATTACTCGGCCATAAAAACAATGAAATAATGCCAGTTGCAGCAAAATGGATGTACCTAGAGATTGTCATACTGAGTGAAGTAAGTCAGACAGAGAAAGACAAATGTCATATAATATCACTTACATGTGGATCTAAATAAATGGTACAAATGAACTTATTTACAAAGCAGAAATACAGTCACAGAAGTAGAAAATAAATTTGTGGTTAAAAATAGTGAAAGGAGTAGGGAGAGATAAATTGGGAGATTGGGATTGACATATACACATATATATTCTATATATAGAATAGATAACTAATAATAACCTACTGTATAGCACAAGTAACCCTACTCAATACTCTGTAATGACCTATATATATGGGAAAAAATTTTAAACAGTTGATATATGTATATGTATAATTGATTCACTTTTCTTTATGACAGAAACTAAAACAACACATTGTAAATCAACTATACTCCAGTAAAAATTAATTTCAAAGTAAATAAATAAAATAAAATAAATCCATGTAAGTGATCACTACATTTGCCTTCTATTGCCTGTGTTAAGAAGTCACTTGTCAATCTGAATCTAGTCTGCCTTTATTTATACATGCTTTTAAGATTTTCTCTGTTTTATTTTTTTCAGACTTTTACTATTGTATGAATAAATTTGTTTGTTAGAAAAACAAGCATAGGTAAAATGGCAAAAAAATGTTTATTCAACACAATCTGAGTGCACCAATAATAAATTTCTTATGAAAAAGAAAGTTCTAGATAAAGCAAATACACAGGAAAGAACTGGAATTAATACTATTGAGAAAGGGTAAATAAAATAGCTGAGTAAATATTAGTAAAAATAAATTAGAATATAACCAATTGGAAAAGTGGGTAAGAAGAGAGTTCTGAGAAAACAGCAGTTTAGTATAAAATAAACATCTGAATAAAGGTTAAATACGTTTGGTATTTTATACATTTCTTGAAAATATGTCCTTCAAATTTTATTATTTCATCAGACCTCTACCCGAGACACTTCCTTTTCTCATCCTCCTCAGTTCTCCTAGGCAGTTTCAAAGCTTCAGTTTCCGTTGTGTGCTACTGATATCTAAATTTCTATGCTCCACACAGCAAATATTTATAAGAGACTCCATGACTCTCTATTCAAATTTCCAGTGGCCATATCCTTCTATAAACATCACAAACACATATGTTCAAAATAAATTCACCCAGTCCCTCATAAACTCCAGTGTGTCTCAAACATGCCATGTTCTCTGCCTGAGGTGCTGGCCTTCACATTTCTAGTCTTTCTCCTAGAGATAATCATCTATTCTTTTTTCGAGTTCCTACTTTCTTCAGGGCCCAAATTAGACAAGATTTTTTTCAGGAAATCTTTTCCTTGCTAGGATATACTATGTACAAGAGTATATATAGTATAGAGTATATACAGTCTGTGTTATACTCTTCCCTCTATACTTCCAATCACAAAGCACTTTACCCGAATTCAGTAAAACCTACTACTGAAGTTGCCTGAGTACTTGCCTATATCTCTGAATGATCTACTCCCTTGTCTGTTGTATTCATTTGTAATATTCAGAATTTAGCGCAGTGTCTGGAATATAGCAGGAATTTAATACATTGCCCACTTATTGAACTTTTCCTGAGAATCTACTACAAGTTACAGATACTGTAATATATGTCAAGAACCACACAAATATTAGTAAGCCGTATTCTTATTCTCAGAGACAATAGGAGGGAGCACTTGTAGCCAAATAATTACACTAAAGGATGGAAAGTTGTAAGAGCCATAAGATAAGCACACACTTAATGGCAATGAAGTGGTAATACAGCAGAAAGCAAGGTTATACCAGGGTTCAGGATTCATAGGAAACAAGATCATAGGTGGCTGTATGAAGAAGGAATGACTTTTTTAATTCTTTAAAAGAAGTATTTCTGAAACTATTTTATTGAGCATCTGCTACTGATTGGTTGTTTTGCAGCAGGATATTTTATACATGTTATCTCATTTAACTCATTTGATTCTCAGAACAAATCTGTGATGTGGTAATTGCTGAATTCTTATTACAACACCATCATTACCATCCATCAAAGAAAAGGTTAAGGGATTTGGTGCTGAGTTTAAGACCTAAATCTGCTAGCTCCAAAAGTTATTTAGTGAGCTCCTAAATGACTGTTAGAAATGATGGTATGTTTCTGGCAGTTAGAGTGATGCAGATGGACAAATGACCACTAGTAAGAAAAGATCTAAGTAGAATTTGTCTTTTTTGGGCTAAAATATTATTAAATGATTGATTAACATGTGTCTGGATATAAACCCATCTGCTCTTTAACATGTGGTAGAGTAGAAGAATCTTAATACTTATGCAAACAGCTTGTCGGCTAGATGTAACAGTCTCCTTTATTAACAGAGGAACTGTTAAGAGAGTTTTACATGCTACAGTAATAATAAGAAGCTAATAATAAGACGGAATGAGCCATGATTAAACACAGGAAAACAGCACTGTCACACATAACTCTTTCATTTTTGCAGTACTTACAACAATGTATTATAATTTCCTCTTATCTGTATCCCCCCATAAAACCATAACTACCTAAGAGTAGTATCTATATGTAACACACTTTCAATTTCAATCTAGTATCCGCATAGTTTTGGCATATAAGGTTCTTGATAAGTATCTATTGAATAAATGATCAATGTAGTTTATGTAGTTTATGCCCTACCACTTCTAGGGAATCTTGATAGACATGTAGAGGGAGATTTATTTTATCTGCTCCTCATGTTTCTATCAATTGTCATATAAGTTATATATATATATATATATATATATATATATATATATATATATTTGCTAAATAAATTTAAACATAGAATACAATTATAACTACTGAATTTGGTTTCAGACAAAAATATTTTTGTGTACCTGTTATTCACCAGTAATTGCTCTATTTGGCTGAAATATATCAATGAACAAAACAGACCTAGGGGCTTCCCTGGTGGCACAGTGGTTGAGAGTCCACCTGCCAATGTAGGGGACACGGGTTCGTGCCCCGGTCCGGGAAGATCCCACATGCCGTGGAGCGGCTGGGCCCGTGAGCCATGGCTGCTGAGCCTGAGCGTCCGGAGCCTGTGCTCCGCAACGGGAGAGGCCACAACAGTGAGAGGCCCGCGTACCGCAAAAAACCAGGCCTAAACCTTAGGCATTGTAGCACCTATAACTGAAGGTAATCTTATTTTAACCTCTTCTACCTTGCATACCTACAAATCCCAGGTGAAAGAAAGCCTACAATAGTTAGATTTCATAATCATCAAATGAATCTGTGTAAAATCTGTATTATTTATTTATGATTAGTATTCCATATCCATCCAAAATAATTT